>NW_010563339.1:22789-41047 GCF_000687285.1 Phaethon lepturus | reverse complement strand
GGGACCGCCCGCGTGAGACCGCTTGTCTCGCGTGCGGGCCTTGCGTTGGCGCTGAAGATGTCCGTGCATGTGCTATTCTGACAGAGACGTGCTATGCGGGGAAGCTGGACGGGGGAGAGGAGACTATATTGACGAGGGCGTCAAAGCTGCCTGAAGTGCTGCCAGTGCATGAATTTTTTTCGTTTTTTCAACCTACACTGCACCTGGGCAGGACACACTGGGACTAACTGAAGTGCCTTAACGTGTCTCAAACCCCACTGCCGCTCTGGTTGTGCTCAGCAAGTCCCAGGTCCCGCGTCTTGCTGGGCCGGCTGGGTGCTTCAGCCCAGCCCCTCCGGCAGCGCCCACCCCGGGCAGCATCAGCCAGGCTGCGGGATGCACCACCGCTCGGCACTCCCCAAAGCTCAGAAGATAGCAGGAGGGGCAGCAAGTCAGCGGACAAAATAGACGTAATCTAGGACAGGGACGTGCTTATGCCTTGGCCTTCCCTTAGGCAGCGCTGCTCTTTCAGCCAAGTGATTTTGCGAGTGTGGGACACAGCCAGCAGCTGCCATACCAGGTATTATTTGGTGGTTTGCAGATGTTAATTAAACTTACTCATTCCACAGCGAGCAAACACACCCACGTCAGATTAGAAAAAAAAAATAACAAATACTGTGCATGCATAATAGCAAGGGAGGGGGTGTGGAAATGTAACAGTGCAAACTGTTTCTTCCAATTACTTGATCAACATTGTCCAGAAAAAAAGAAGTTCATGCTCCTTCCAAAGAAATATTTCTATAGCCTAACAAGGATTTCGAGTTAGCATGCCAAGATGAAAGCATTCAAACTGAAAAGCTAAAGTTAGACCTATACACTCTTCGCTGGGCCTGATGCTTCAAAAGTGCTGAGCATGCTGGTTTACTAAAGGAGGTTCTGTTAGATTAGTCCCAATCATACACAATCCTGACACACAGGAGCATCTCGGGGTATTTAATACATTTACCCTTACAACACTGCCCCACTTCCAGTTCCTCCTCCCCTTCAAGAAGGGAATATACTATTAGCAAAGTTTTATTAGTGAGCAACTGAGGCAAGAAGGCTTCATCACTGACTCCAGGTCTACAGAAGAGCGAGACCAAATCCCAGCTCCCTTAGTGTCAAAGATGTTATCCAAAGCTCTGGATCTACAACTAAAACTTCCCAAACATCCTGTTTCAAAAAGCACCTTTCCCCTAAGAAACCTGAGAGCCATCACTCAAGATTCTTTTGTCTGTAATGAACTAAATCCAGGCTTTAAACATCAAATTTCCAAGCTGATATGACCCACCTCCCGGTTCCGCTTATTAATAATTCTAATGTGTTGACCAATGACAATCAAATTCGATAGAGGCTCAGCCATATTATGTTTCTACAAGATTCAAGAAAATCTGAAGCCAAGAAGAGAAAAAACCCCAACTGGTGCACACATAAAGAAACAGACAAGCACGGTTTAATATTTCCAAAGGCAGGTAGGAATTCCCTGTGTAAGGGAGCAGCCAGCTTTCCCTGTCAGTATGAGAACGGCTCAAATCAGAGCTGGTCCTGCCTTTTGCCTCATCCAACGGGTAGGGAATGTGGAAAGAAGCAAAAATCATGTAGAAGAGCAATGCACAGAAGACAGCAGAGCGGCTGGGGTTTTTGCATTTTATTTTTATTTTGGTGGACTGTCAGCAATACCGGACACAAATCTGCAGGAAATGGTTTCTCTGTAGCACAGTTTAGCTGGGGCATTAAGTAGAATTATTCCAAGATGAAGGTAAGATCCATAAATGATTCCTATAATGTGTTTCCATCAGTTGTGTTCAATGCTTTTAAGTGTACTATAATGTCATATATAAAAGCCGTATCTTCCTATAAAGCAACATATCATATGAAAGTCTTAAAGCACTGCAACTAGTTCATAAATTATAATTAATTTTCTGTGTGTCTTGAAACTAGTTCCTATACCTACAATGAACTGGTTTATTTTAAACATACTCTAGCACTCAGGTGAAGAGAAAAAGTAAACCTGGTATAAATGAAGTTTTCATTTTGCAGCTGGATTGTCTCAGGTTCCATGCGACGGATTTGTAATTTAAGAAGTGAATGACTCCTGAGCGAGCAACTTCTCGTGCTCTGGGCAGAATTTAATCCACTAACAGTTCTTAATGCAAGTAGTTTTCTCAGGCTGGAAAGCAAGCTATAACCTTAGAAAAATGTAGATAAGCGGGACTTGATCAAAAGCTCACCTGCAGGTCTCCTTCCTTCAGACCCGTGCTGTGCAGACTCCAGACTCGGCTTTGGGATGCTAGCTTCTCACGGTAGGCTGGCATCGCCTCACCAGGCCAACAGAAACAGCCTCCTCGCTACCTGCCAGGCCTCTGCCGAGCTACAGTCGTTTGAAGCGAGCTGCCGCCAGAAGGCAACATGCCCCTTTGCTCTCAGCTGTCTACAGCTTCGGCTGGGGTCGTGCCCGAAGGCTATCGGCTATTCCAGCTGCGGATTCACGCCCCGGAACCGCTCGTTCTGCTCTTCTGCCTTGTCCTTGGTTTCCGTGGGGTGACCATACAGGATTTTCCCGCTATAGCCTCCCTGCTTAGTGCGCTGGGCACTCAGTGATCAAGTGGGCACTAAGAGCAAGTGATCTCCGGTCCTCACCTAAAGTGCCGCTGCCACCGCTAGAACAAACTTACTGAAAGCAAGGCCAGGTGATTTGTGTTACAGTCAAGTAAAAATGTGAATTGCCATATCATGTTCTTGGAATGAACACCATGGTTTGAAACCCAGATCAAGCTCGAGCTTTGCCTCCTGCAGTTTACGGCTGTGTGTATCACCCACACTGGAAGCTTGCTTTGCCTCAGCTCCCTTTCACATTAGGGGAAAATATTCCAGTGATGGAGGTCTGGAAGTCTGAACAATTCATCAGCATTGTGTTAAAAAGAGGTAAAGGACGGGGTTTTCCTGTTCCAAGTACAATGTACATAATACATTAACAATTCCTCATTAGGTATCACAAAATTTGTTTCAAGTTACATTGTAATGACCACTATTAAAAATTGTTGCAACTTTGTAACTGAGCACACAGGAATGGCAGAAAAATAACTGAGACGCCTGAGTTTTTTAGAACCATGTTTCTCATTTGGAAAAATCAATCCATACTTCCTTTAGCTGTTGAGGATGGAAAATGCTGCCGGCCATGTTTCCCCCGTGGTGTTCTTCTGTGGCAGTCCTAGTGCAGTGCTGTACAAGGGTGAAGGACTGCACGAGGTGGAGAGTGTCAGCAGTCCAGTGGTGTCAAGATGAGTTCCGCCGCCCCAAACACAGGAAAGTGAAGATTCAGTAGATACAGGAGTGAGAATCATTCTTTTTGCTTCCGTATTTTCACACCCAAATGGCCCGAAATCTGGGCACGTATGTCACCCGCTGTGCATGCAGTGGGGCTGTGGCGCGGTTTGATCCCGATAGGCAGCGAAACAGCACCCAGCCTCTCGCTCACTCGCCCCCAGTGGGGTGGGGGAGAGAATCAAAAGTGAGAAAACTCACTTGGGTTGAGATAAAGACAGTTCAATAGGCAAAGCAAAAGCCGCGCACACACGCAAAGCAAAACAAGGAATCCATCCACCACTCCCCATGGGCAGGCAGGCGTTCAGCCATCTCCAGGGAAGCAGGGCTCCACCACGTGTAATGGTTACTTGGGAAGACAAATGCCATAACTCCAAACGTCCCCCTCTTTATTCTTCTTCCCCCGCCCCGTATATGCTGAGCATGATGCCATATGGCATGGAATACCCCTTTGGTCAGCTGGGGTCAGCTGTCCCAGCTGTGTCCCCTCCCAGCTTCTTGCGCACCCCCAGCCGACTCGCTGCTGGGGTGCGGCAAGAAGCAGAAAAGGCCTTGACTCTGTGTAAGCCCTGCTCAGCAGTGACAAACATCCCTGTATTATCAACACTGTTTCCAGCACAAATCCGAAACACAGCCCCGCATTAGCTAGAACAAAGAAAATTAACTCTACCCCACCCAAAACTGGCACAGGCGGACACCCCTTGGGCTTGCTGAACCCACTGTACATGCGCCGTACAGGCAGCCAGCACAGGCTTGGCAATTCAATGTGTTCGGAAAACATCATCCAGGGGGAAGGAGAGTTGAAACATTTTCTGGGATTTCCAGGCGATCGAGCACCTGGCTGACTCTCAGACAAAAGCAGCATAATACAAGTATAGGCTGAATCATTACACTGGGCATCTGCTCTTGCACTTTTGGACCTGGTGCATGTGAAATCCCAGGCAAATAGCAAAGTTTTTCTTTTTTAACTACACTAAACTTCTAGATGGAAAAACAGACCATGCTCGGGGATGCTCAGGGTTCTGCTACACTATCAGTATTTTCTTCTGGCCCCAAGATCCACTAACTCATTCAGTGGTAACCTCAATATAATTAATGTCATGAAGGGACAGAAGTCATCTGATCCCCATTTAAAATGGTCAAGACACGACTGTTAATATGTCATCCCATTTAAAAAAAGTCTTTCAGCTCACTGTCATTCACAGCAGGAGCCTGAAGACTAGCACAGTTTTTTCAATGCCAAGTATTTAATTTCTGCCAGTTTCTCCCTAGCTTTTGCCAAGTTGGATTTTTGTTGCCTCGGACATGTCAGAACACAGCCTTTGTACAGCAACCTGTCATCTTAAATCTGAATAAAATCTTCAAGAGTACCTTACTAAAAACATATGACAGGAGTAAAGAACCAGTTGGAAATTCTTGAATGGGCAAAGTAATGTGTAAAAAAATCACCACAAGCATTTTCACAATGAAAATAGTTGCTACCCCACATACACCTCACCCCAGACTATAATCACAGAAGTTTTTTGATGGCAAGAAACACTGGGAGCTTATATTCTCCTGCTACAGTGCTCTGTGCCACTGGGAAGAGTATTTCAACCCATAACAGTGTGATGAAAACCAAGTGGGTCTAGAAATGTAGAATTTTTGTCAAAAATGCACATGCATTATCATCTGTGACCAGGTGACACTTCTTAGGAATCACCCTCAAGTACAGACCATAAAAAAACTAAAGGCACAAAGTCCAGTTTGTTGCTGGGATATTACAGAACGTGTGGTCTATACCATAAATACTTCCCAGAAAAAAACAAAAAAACAAACCAAAACTAAACCTTTACGTGTTTAAGGACAAAACAGTGAGTCATTTAAGGCAAAAAACCCTACAGACATTGCAGTTAACCCCAGCTGAAGCACATACATCTAAAAAAATCAGTGAGAAGGCCATCCTTAAAGGAAATCCCAAAATAGTGACAAAAGAAATGCCAAACGAAGGCACAGAAACAAATTAAACTCTCCCATCACATCATCAGGCAATAAATACACAGTTAAGACGCACTGCTGTTTACAAAAGCTGTGGCCAGCTCTTTTTTAGAGATTAATTTTTCTTCCTAATGTTTCCCTTTCACTGCTAAATAAAGAATTTCATTCAGAGTAAGGTGGTTCACATGTAACTTTTACATTATAAGTCTTTAAAAGCCTACAGTCTCTCCATTGTATTTACTTTCTCTTCTCTACAAAAGTGAATGATCATTCTAAACATACCCCACAACACTATTTATACTGTACTTGGTTATTACATCTGTTTTCTTTCTGTCTGAGCAACTAATGTGAAATTTCATTCAAATAGCTTTACCTTAAAAAATTATTTCCTAAATATAACCAGAAAGATTTCTGCCATGCAAGTGTGTACCCACATCCATCTTAGAAAGCCATGCAGGCAAGACATTGTTTTTCTCCAATATTTCTGTTCTTCCATCACACTATCATAAACATCAAGAAAAAAATAACCTGAATTTAGAAGTAAATAGTTCATTCCTGCCATTTAAAAAGTTTTTTTTAAAAAGGGTAGCTGAAACATATCTCATTCAAACAGCAGCAGCGGTCGTTAAACCACACAATTGTAATGGTAATGATGCTACTGCTTTCTGAAATGGAAATACTCACACCCAACAGAGAATTGACCTGTTGTTCCCTAACTTAACAGCACTTATTTCAGAGGGCATTTCCACAGCACTACATATGTCTCTCAAAGTTTTGTTTGGTTTTAGTTTTGTTAGGAAAAAAATAAGATTTATATATAAATAAAGGGCAGCTGATAATAAGAGAAGGTAAAGGCCTGTAGGACAGAAGCAGGTCTCCTGACCACAAATAACAGTTTATTGTGTTACTGTCTTCTGAAGACTGGAGTGCATCCCAGCTCAGCAGAGCTCCTACCCATTAGTTCTTGCTGCTATATGTACAATACCATGTAACTTCACAATGATCAACGGGATTATTTATTTACACATCATATACACCATTCCATTTTAGAAACAGTTCCTGGAAATGCAGAGCTACGGTCATTGTCAAACAATTTGTTTTCTCATTTTTTTTTTTAATTTAAAAGTGAAACAAACAAGAAAGCGCCGTACAACTCAGCAAGAGGTTTAAAAACAACCATCCAGGGCCATTCACAAGTCTTTTTTTCATATCAAGAGCTTCATCGTCTTTTCTCCAAAGAACAGAATGATCGGTGACATTTTAGTTACACTGCCGATAAAAATAGAAGTAGTAATCAGTAAAAAATATTCCAGCAAAATAAGGATCTGTTGAGCAGGCTGCAAAACCCTGCAGAAGAAAAATAAAGGAGATTCATAAGGATCTTCTCTCAGATCAAATGCTATTTGTCTTTTGCTGTGTTGCCATTTGAAAAGGCTTACCGGTGCAGCTACACGGAAATAGTATGCGCTGTCATACAATTTAGCTACAGGGAGAGTCCAAATATGCTGACGTCCCTAGATGATAAATGAGAGCGAAATATTAGATAACCTTATTTTGCATTAGACTGGAAAGAAGGGTAGGATCTGGAAACATTTCACTGGCAAATGCAGTGCAAAGTAATTACGATAACAAGACTTCATAGCTATAGTCAGAGTATTTAAAGACAAAGTGCTGACTTTAAACCCTGCAAATGTGGCTTTGCTCTGATCAGTGCTGCCCAGGAACTGACAGACATCTGGCTCCCAGCGACACTCAGCTGTCTCTGAGTAACTGAACTCCCTCCCTAGTTTTCCAAGCAAATCCCACAATAAATACGGATTGTTCCTCATGTGTCAGGTGGCCCGAGAACTTTAAGGTATAATAGTAGCAAGTGGCAATTCTGCTGATTTTGAAACAAGAACTCTAGCTGTCCTCAGAAGGCAGTGAAAGTTCCTCTAATATTGTAAAGATATGAGTAGCATCTTCACTCAGTATTTCAAAAATAGACACAGGTAAGATTTCATGCTATTTTTGATTGCAGTGTCCTGCCACATACAAATGAAATAATGTATTTTTTGCATCTGAAATATTTATGCTACACTGAATAAAATAAAATTCAATCCTCACCTCTTTTTAACCCAGTGATCCACGATAACTTCTATTTCATCAGTTTCTAGTGTCTCCACTCCTTCATCTTTCCCTCCTCCCTTCACTTTCTGACACATTCTCTCTGTTGGAGATGGTATGTTCACATGATACAACTTATGTGAGATTGCTGAGTCCAAATGATTGTTGTCCTGCCCTTTGGCAGGGAATAAGCCTTCCCGTCCCTAGGAAAATCCTCTTGAAAGAAAAACTCTTCAGCTAGGCAGCATTTCTATTCTGAGTCACACCAAACCTGAATGCTCATTGCTGCTGGAGCATAGCTAGCTTCAGCCTTCTGATGTGGATTTCAGGTTGACACAGGAAATCTCTTTGACCAGTTTTGGCAGTAAGCTTCAAGGGTATTTCTGCATTGCAAAACTCTCTGGGTCTGACTTAATTTCAATTCTGTTGGAATTATGGCAGACAGGTCAAAACTTGGACAATTTTGGCTTTCTGATGGCTTTGCAGCAGTTGCAGAGAAGCCTGTAACTTTTTTGCAAAGACATGTGAAAAGTTGATCCAAAAGTCAGCTTAAGGGTGGGGGTATCCCAACAGCTCTAATTTGACAAACCACCAAAAAAGTAATTTAAAATCAGTTAAGAACATATCATGTATGGCACCATAGATCAGAAATCTAAAGACGGCTCTGAAATGACCTCCAACTTCAGGGAGGTTTCTCCTACAATGTGTTCAGAAATGCTGCTATCCTTGCTTCTCCCCTTCCTCCTGATTTAGCCAGAATGAACATTTCCAAGCAATGTGGACAAATTGAGGCCTTGAGTCTTCTATTTCCTGCTAATTTGAAAGGAGTTTAAGGTCTTCATCAATTTACTGGAGATGATCAAAAGTTTGCAAGATCCAGTCTCTAAATGTTTTTTTACTGGGGAAAGTTAATATGTTTTAACAGCTTTTATTCCCATTGAGGCAATATAGACGACATGTAAATAACTCCTGCTTTTACAGTGAAGAACTTTCCCTAGAGAGATTTCTTGATAAACTCCTGTTCACACAGAAATAAAGAGGAACACTAGCATTGTTTCCAGTGAATTCAAGACTTAAAAACTGGAATTCACTACTCACAAGACGCTAATGGAAACAGTAGAGTAGATGAGAGTTTGGAGGACTGTCTCCTAAGGCCCTGGTGAAAAGTACTCCTATTTCTTAACTGTTTCTGGACATACAGAGTTGTAGTGGTGAGTTAGGCTGAAGTAGACTCAAAACTGTCCTTGTAGAGTCACCAGGTAGATTCTTCTAAAATTCAGCAGAAAACTGACTCCTACAAAAAGGTTGCATCTCATTATGGTCATGCCAAAGTCAGCTATGACTGGCAGACTCAAAGTACCATTTGGATCTCTACTACCTTAATCAAGATCAGAATTTTGCAGCCATTAATTTTGTAAGTCAAGTTCTAATGGACTATTTCTTTTTTCCAAGTGCCCATAAATACACTATTAACAAGGTCAAGGTGACTAGCTGGCATGAGCTGCCCTCCTTTCCACACTCCGGAGCTGAAGATCTTCATGGTATCGTTTATCTCTTCATTCCTTACAAACAGTGATGCATAAGGCTATTCAGCAGAACTAGATATTATAACAAGGTTTTTTTTCCACCTTCCGTGTCTCACTCTACTCCAGAATGCATTCACACAATGTTGCTTGAATCGAGTGTCATTCAAGGGACTGTGATGTCTTATGAGACTCTGATGCTTTTATGAAAAGCAAACAGAGCTTGCAGAAGGGAGCACCATTCTGGACAGCAAGGGGAGCTTAAAGCTAATCGCGAATTATTCCAGCACTGTATGGCTTCAACTGCCAAAACTATCAGAAAAAGTAACACTTTTTTCCTACATAAAGCTCAGTTTTATATTGAGTTTTGCACAGTACCTTTAATGCAAGAGATGAAAAAAGAGCCATGTGCTGGGCAGTATATAAAAATTATCCCCACAAGCCAGAGTATTACTGCAAAAATCTTACCTGTGTGGTTTCTAGGAAATCCTTCCTACTGTTTTGGCTTGAAGAATAATGGGAGCAATAATTTCCAAATGTGACTTTGCAGAGAAATACGATTAATGGTTCTGTGGTGCTTCAAGAAACAGAGAAAAATAAGGATCTATCCAATTGCTCTTAAAAAAGAGAATCATATATATAAATACAAAATGCATACAAGGCAAAAAAATCCAAAGAATCAAACTGCAGACAAATAAAGTGAAGGAGCTTACTTCACTGGTTGATATGAAGGAGATGATAAACCTAAGCCACCAACTTCTGATCTTGCCCCATTCCCTCCCACGAATGGAGGCTGTTTTGCATTCAGAAACTTGAGCGACCTTTACTGTTGTTAAGATAAATCTAGAAATGTACATTAAACTTCCTCAGATCTCAAGCATATTCATATCAGAAGCTATTGTATATGACTTTTTATACAAATTAATGGTCATTACATGCTTGAGTTGCGTGGCTTACATCTTGCATAGGCATAACATACCTGTACCAGAGGGTACGTGGGCATCTAAACACAACATCAATTTTATGCAAGACAAACCCATAATAAGACTTAAAACGAGGACCTATACAAATAACTCTCATTTGTTACTGTACATATGCAAATATATCATTAAAAAGAAGTAAAAATATCCCAGACTTTGTTTGGGAAAGCAGTGGTAAACAGAATTTCATTCAGAATTTTTCAACAGCAAGGACCCCATGGTCATATCTTCTCCAAACTATCCCTAGGGAGAGTTTCCAGCACTTCCTAGCTTACCAGATGGCTTTTCTGAGAAGAATATAAACAAACAATAATGCCTTGGAGATCCAAAGAAACTCAGATATGGCAATGGCTAGCAGTAAAAATGAAAGCAGAAGGTGAGGAAAAGGTGACATCAATATTTACAGTTTATGCTGTGGGGAACAATGAAGTACCCCCAGCAAAATGTGCTTTCACAACCGTATTTAAGAAACATCAATTTTAAAGCATATAATTCATATATGGCAGATTCTCTTTCCTACACAGGCTGCCAGTAGTGTGTGTTGCTTTCATTTGATTTTATTCAGCAGGCGTAACAATTTTCCAAATATTTGAAGTAGCTACAGTGTCTTACAATATTTGGACACAGCAATAATCCAAATATGTTTGGGTTTTCTTAAGCGTTTTGGGTTTTGTCAAGTTCGCAGCTTTGTTTAGTGAAAGTTTACAGCAAAGGTATATATTGAAAATTCCCCTCCCCTCAAACCACAAACCAATATCCAAAATAAATTCAGCACGTGCTACAGTGAAACTCTGAGTATGATGTATTTAATCCCTGCACGGGAGGGCTGCATTATTAGTTTATAATGGCATACACTTAAAAGACAGATTTTCAGCTGCTGTAGAAAATAAGCAGGCACGTCAGGAGTACCGTTTTATTTCCTCTTATCTGAAAAAGGCAGATGTTTACAAGGATAATATTCAAGATCAAAAGATTGGACCTAAAGACCATAACTTCACAGAGCCCTTTCTTGGAGAGACCAGAGTCATGAAGTGTCATCAAGTAGAGTATTTGGCAGCTGTTCTAGCTATCACTGGCCTTTCTCAGAGAAGAACCCCAAAAGAAAGGACTTGTTACTTCTGTGAGAACACAATGGAGCTAGACTTTGAGAAAATATCTGCTGAGAGGAGTAAGTTTGCTGCTTATTCCCACTGTAAGTCACAAGTTTATTCATTACCAGAGGCTCCTGCACAAAAGTTTGCTCCTACAGTGCTTGGCACAACAGGCCAAAAAAGATGTTCTCTAGAGTTATATGTACATATATACATTCCTAATAATATTTCTTTACACCAAAAAAACTCAAATCCTTAGTCTACAGGCCACAATCCTGCTAATATATGCATACATGTCTGCTCAAACTATTATTAAACTGAACCTTAAGACTACTGGGTTTTAATATTTGCATTAATGGGTGAAATTGTCATTGGGCTGAGAGCAGTACTGGACCTCTGCTACAGCAACACAGAGGTCTACATTAAGAACTTAGTTGTGCATAGGTTTGTCCCACTCCTCTGAAAAGTGACAAATTACTGTCACAATAGAAATCAGGCAAGAATTACTATAAGAAAAATGAACCACTGCCTTGTTATGTATGTATTATTTTTAATTGTACTTACTTTATTTCCAGTGAGATTTGTACATCCATGGGTGTATACTTGTTAACAGGAATAACATAGCTGTAATTTCCAGATCTGAAAAAGGTGGTATTAATGCACATAAGATTTTGAGATAGGTAGTATCTTTGCAAAAACATGGAAATTGTATTTAATTTAAGAAGAAAAAATATCAAAAGATAGAAAAATCTCCCGCACACCAGAGGAAACAACTGTGAGAAGACAGACAAGTAGCCATGCCACTTTAATGGTATTCTATTCCACCATAATAAAGCATAATAAAACAATTTACCTACCTGCACTGTAGATTTTTACTACAATAGCGATTGTCAATGCTTTGCTGATTTTCCAAAATCTGTATGGAACTGATCGTTGTATCAATCCCTAAAAATACAAAGAATAATGTTTTCTTCTTGATTATTTCAGAAATCTTAGGTAAAAGCATAATAAAGTTGCAGTCAATACAGTGGTATCCACTCCTTTACTCACCACTGCAGGAGTTGCTACAGGTCTAAATTAGCTCTCAGTAAAAAGCCTTTGGTTGACTACCTTCCTTCTGCCATTACAGGGGAGATAAGATCCTTGTTCGATTTACAAGGACAAATATCCTGGGCAGGCACCTAATACTGTAACATTTTATTTTGGGCAGATGTTGAAGGCTATTTTGGTGGTAGTCTGAGTAGGATACAAATATGCCAATGTTCATTTTGATGTACTAGAAGCCACACTCATGCAAGTAACCATTAATTTGAAAAACATTATCTTTTCTGCGAGAAATAATTTGGAATGCAACAAAACTTGTTTCTAGTCGTATGTGCAGCAAAACTACCTAACTGTAATGAATATTATAATTTCTTCATAAAATGCTGCCTTGAACTTGCAAGAGCTTCGCAAGTTTTGTAATATTCTACATAGACAAATATCAGGAAATATGAATCAAAATATGGTCAGCTAACCAAAAGTATATATGCACTTTTGGTCCTAAGTAAACTGTGGCAATAGGAATAACTAAAAACAGCAGTAGCAGGATACTATATTGATATCTTCCAAACACATCCTGAACTTGGAAGAAGTTTACAGTCTGAGGAATTGGAATATGGAATAAAAACTCTACAAAAATTTGTATTTTAAAATTAGCTCAACATCCTACGTACAAACAGATGTGTACACATTGTATTTATACATATGCACATGCAAAATGTGTTTCAGGGCAGCACGCAATGCAGCTAGATATCTAGACTAGTAATTGAAAAATTAGTTTCTGGGGAAAACCACCACCTCAAACCATAGCTGGTGTACCAATTATCAGGAAAGATAAGGAAAGCAACTGGCTACCAGAGTGATTATGTCCGTAACTAAGCTGGATTAAACTCCCCCATTTGCCACAGGCTTCCTGTGACACCTTGGGCCAGCATCTCTGTGCCAAGACGGCCAGTTAAGGTGAGATGAGGAGTACAGCCACAGTGGTGTGGCTCTTCCCTGAGGCAGATTAACCCTGCAGAGAGTTAGGCAGCAAGAACCAGTGTGCTAACACAGCAGCACAGCTTCTGCTTTCACAGCTGGCCTCACAGTCGCTGCATGAGCTGCATCCTGAAAAGCTTATTTCTTCTGGATACTTCTGCAGCATCCAGTCAGTGCAGGTCCATAGTTAGGACCTGCAGCATCTCAGACATCTAAACCAGCCCACTTCAGTCTGCACTGTGGAGGACCCCCAAACAGAAGGGGCCAAGCAGGTCTAATCCCCCCCGAGTGGGCCTAGGTTCACCCTGCCAATGGTTTGGGGAAGGCCCGGGTGTGGAGGGAGTGCGTGAGCCATCAGCAGATAGCCAGACTCCAGCTGTTGCCTACGGCATCAAGCTGCTGATTTTAAGTCTTGCAACACGGTGCAGACAGCATAAGCAGGACCTGGTTCAGGAGGCCCAAGCCTGCCCTTCACATCACGCTGTGAAGAGGGGTTTTGTGTTGCTGTGCCTCTGTTCTACAGCAACAGTTCCCTACTTTGCAAAGAAACTTGATTATGATAGGCTGGCCTGTGCTCCGATTATAAAACACCTATGTGACCCTATACACTAGCTATATACACTGTAACTTTCAGCATGCAAATAACCACATGTATGCTTAAGTGACGGAGGGAAATTGAGCACGTTCGTCTCCAAGAACTAGCACAGATGAACATCTCCCTACCACACAGCATCTCATTACAACACGTATCACAGTAGTGCCACGGAGTCTCTTCTCTGAGGTGTGTAGCCATGTAAAAGATCAGCAGGGGAATGATTTTTCCCAGATCACCCCACAGGGGCATACCCAGGCAACAAGCAGAACCTGTGTTCTGTTCCTCACGTGGCCCCACGTAGCAACCTGCTTTAAGTGCATGCCAGCATATAGACGTTTTAGTATCCAAATATTGCCTAATCTTTAATCAAACATTCATAAAAAACCCCAAACCTTGAAACAGGGCATCCACATGAATAGAAAAGGCAAGGCATAATCCTGCTCATACGGAATGAGTGTCAGAGCCTGCCATTATAACATACGTAATCAGAGAAATCAGAGAAAAGAATCAATATTTTCAGCCCAGACCGGCTCTGACAGCGGTGCACAGTCACTGAAAGGGGAGACTGAAATCAAGCCAAATGTCCTGTGTCGAAGAACTCCATTTCATCTCCACTGACACAGGCAGTGTCAGCATCCTGAAGCAGAGATGGCCCCTTTCAGCAGCTGATGTTTTTAACCCATTAGGTCAACTGGGCCAAACCCCAAACACCTCCTTTACACTGTATCATGCATTTCCTGCACGCAAATACCACACTCATAGGCTTAAGCATTTCGCTGTATAAGTGTTGAGCACCTTACAAGATTTCAGCCCCTGTCAAGGGAAATGTCATTTGTCATTTTATTGCACCTGAAGCAAAGTCTAAGAACTTCTCTTAGGGAGAGGGCAGCCAGAATGTCTATAAAAATCTAATGAAGATGTAAGAATAAATTGTAATGACAAGAAAATTATAGTGAATCACAGGTATTTAATAGATTCCTAAGTGCTAATTCTCTATAACAACCAGTTATAAATGAAATTTTTCTAAATTCCAGCAGTCGAATTCCAAGCCTAAAAGTAGCTCTTCGAAGTTACACAATTATGCACTTCAATAGGTTTTAAAAAAAATATGGGACTTACAGTCATTTCCAAGATCAGGTCTTCCGTTGTTAGATGTTTTGACTGGATCTCGTTCAGGTAACGTGTTACTTTTGCCTCCTGTGAGAGTAAGTACAAATGTCCCCAAGTTAGCCTTGCATGGTTGTAACGGCAAAATACAAATACAACACCAGAAGGTGTTTTGTTAATTAACTCTTGGATAAAGGCATGCATAATCAACAAGAGAAACCTTGAAAATACAACGTACCTCTATTCATAAGAAGATATATACGGTCAAAAGAAGTTTCTAGATAATAAGACACAAGCTTTTGAAATTCTACAGGGTATCTAAAACATTTCAAAAAATAGCCTAATACAAAAGATTTCATCCCACACACGGAATATCACCAATTGTTATAATAAAGAGGCAAAGGGAAAGTCAACATCCAGTCAGGCACTTCAGCACAAATCTGATCATAAAGCCACATCTTTCGTATTACTGAGAAAACAAATAAATAGGCATCTGCCATGCAAACACAGGCCAGGGTAATAACTTAGCTTTCTGAATGTGAGATGTAAGACACAGAGGACTGACCCAAGTAAAACACGGTACTTTAGTGAGAGAAGGATGAGTCACCAAATTAAAGAAACTAATACACAGCTCTAACAACATGATCACCATGTTCACTGATGTCACCTCTGAAATTTCAAACATTGAACTAGGATGGGAAATATAAGCTGATGGGGTTTTTTTCTTTACTCTGTTCATTTTCTCTTTAAAAGATCTTCAAAAGATCTTTTGAATAATCATCATATTGTATGACCTGGGGAAGGCAAAAGGCCCCTCAGGCCCATGGGAAATGGTTTAAAGCTATTCCTGTGCTTTTACACTAATTGCCAGCCAAGAATCTGTCCAGAGACATGTTACCGATAAACTGGCACTGAGAAATGTTGATCTTGCCTAAACTAACATGCTTCATCAAACACCATTTCATCTGGGAAAAAACAGAATCATGTATTTCTAGAATACCAAAATGCTCCATTCCCACATTTTCCAAAGGAAACATTCTGATTTCAAAATGACTGTTTAGAACAGAAGCCACTGCTTCATTGTATGAAAATTTATTTTTAAAAATGAAGTATCAAAATGCATTATTTCACTGAGTTTGAAACAAGAAAGCTGGATTGACTTCGCTGTTTTATTATTCATTCCAGATATTGGATTTCATTTCAGTATTGGGAAATATGAAAATTCAGACTTTCCTCATGCTAGTAGGTGACTGAGAGCATGGAACAGCATTAACAACTGGAATCTGAGGACCCAGAACCAATGTAATACAAAATCATCTCTGGGATTTCCATAATTTTTATGTTTTGATATGAATCTGTGATACTGCTGCCCGTTATTCTTTGAATCTATTTTCTGTTTACTTGCTCGTCATACAGATTTGACAGTTCTGCCAGCCTAGGTGGTAACTGTTGCGTGACCAGTAGTCATCTGCTGCCCCATTTCTTTAGACTGCGATCTGCTGCCACACACCTAGAAAAATGGCAACTGAACACATGCAATCGATTATACATATACAGTAGGTCTTGAGGCAGATCTAAAAAAGACCTATTCATTCTCTCATTCTTCCTTTTAATTTACAAACTAGTTCTCACATCTTCCTTTCACTTTCTTCTGTTTTCTCTTAATCGTCTAGATATGTTAGCAACGCATTAAATGTTCTCTGCCTTTTTAGATTTTCATTAACAGAGAGCTATTCTGTAGGAAAACCTGTATCCCCTGGTAAAGGTACAAGACTGCTCACTGAAAGAAAGATGTTCTCCCTGTAGATACAATAGTTCAGCTGTGCAAGTGTTGGCAGGAATATTTATTACATACTCTGAATTACTAAACACTGAATACTGTGATTCTTTGACACGTGATAGAAGAAAGCATTAAGTGGGTATGAGAAACCTGTATAAAAACTAGGACAAAGACAAATTTACTTCACAGAGATTTCAACTATTTAAACTGAGTCAGTAAGCAGTATAAAAAATTATTTTTACTTGGTTTTTTACTCTTCATAAAATTATTATTTCATTGTCCTTGAGGCTGATGCAACCCAAATGAAATGTAGAAAACAGGACCCTGAAGTTATTTTTATTTGGAACTCAATTTGCCAACTGAAAACACCAGGAACCATCAAAAAAACACTGTAGCAGCCTTCCATAAATTGTGGTAAACTTCTACACTGTCACATACGGTAACTCTGAGGGCTTTCTCAAAGGCCCATGTGGGGTATGAAGATCCAATTCAATAATAATAAATATAAAAGTATAAGCATGACCAGAATGTAATGAAGACAACCATTATCTTCAGATAAGATTCAGATAAACTCATCCAAAAAATTTGGTATCCTTTTTTTCCTCAAGTACTTTCTGGTTTTAATTCACACAAATTGTGATATTCTATAGGAAGTATGGAAAAAAACTGCTGATGATTTCTTGTGGTGGTACCTCGCTATGAATAACTACCGTCTGAAGACAATAAATGAAAATACATTAAGTTGACCAAAATCCATCAGGAACCCTCACCAAGCTTTTACTGCCAGGTGAAAGACACCAGGGAGAAACAACACTCTAAGAGAAGGTACAGACAGCCCCTGGTTACCAGTGACACTTAACATGAAGGGGCAAGGAATGAGAACTAATGGCATGGAAGCAGAGAGCAGAAAAGGGCCAGATGCTGAAGGGTATTCATGCTCCTCCTTTCCACTGAAATCAAGAGGAATTTGAAAGTCTAAATCCTTCAGAGAAAGCAGTTCTTAAAACAAATAAAAGTATGAGAAAAAAGGCCACATTAAGCTAGACTACATAAAGATGTGCTGAATTTTTGTTTAATAAATTTTCTCTTGCTTATGAATGCTTTTGTTTCTGCTTCAAAACTCCTAGCAGCCTTCTCAACAAATCTGAGATGCAAGGGATTAGGAGCTACACTGGATGCACTCAGTAATAGCCTACGCCCACAGAATTCAGGTATCCCATGGTGGAACAGTAAAAGGTCTGTTAAATATGAACTCCTAAATTAGCATTTAATTCAACTGTGATGTCAAATAGTTTTATCTTTCAATGAATCAGACTAATCAGCTGATTCTAAAATATCCACTGTTTATCTTGATTATACCCCATATTTAACTCCTAGCTTTTTGTTCTGAAAACATTTTCCTTTTCATTTATCTTGGCTACAGCTACATTAAGCAGTTTGTTGGTTTTCCTTCTGTTTGGATTTCATATTGACATTGTTACCTTCCGTCTGGGAATACATTCAGCTTCATTAAACTTGTGCAGATCTGAAATCTTTCAGTAGCTTGTGTACTGTGCTGATTTTTCACTCTTGGATCCACACTTAATGCTATTTGGAGCATAAGACCTTGAGAAGGTAATGCTTTGTGTTTATTCTTATCTTCTCTTTCCACCTAATATCAAAAGCAGCCAACTGGGGATAGAAGGTTTTCATATTTCATTTTCATCCATCTACAGTTGCCTCATTTATAAATGAG
>NW_010563339.1:6833-22758 GCF_000687285.1 Phaethon lepturus | reverse complement strand
ACTCTTTCAAGATTCAGAGCAATACAAATCACTTAGGTATGACCTCTTGAAAGCACTGTATTGAGCTGTATCTGCCACAGGGCTTACTGCAGCACTAATCACAAGAGTCACAAGGCATGTGTCATGCACTTACATGCAGCTTGTCTGCAGACAACAGCGCTTTGCGGTGTAAAGAACGGCCAGTGGGTGAGTCCCACTGAAACGGTTCCTGTGGTAAAGAGTGTCACAGCAATTGGCAATGACTGCCCTGGTAGACATTCGTCCGTCAGAGGCTGAACTGCATTTGTTCCCTATTTCACCTCAACTTGCCAACTATGGCTGGTGCAAGAATTGTTCCCAAGGCCAAGAAAGGAAGAGTATGAATGCTGGGTTTAGTAATAGTAACACTTGCTTCTAGATACTGACAATGTTAAGGCCTGGGAAAGAGGAATACAAATTCCAACAACTTGTACATATCTTTATGTATAAAATCTTCCTTATAAATATTATAGAAGTTGTAAACAATACACCTACTCTTATATTACACACATAACATCTGGCAGAATATATCTGAAAGAGAACTCACTCCAGTAAGAGTCATTTATTTCATAGAGTTCCACCTTCAAATAACATTTCTCTACTCAAAAACCCTGCCTGAATGAGCAGAGTTTTAATTCTAAGTCTTATGTTTTCTGGCAATTAAATTTCTGTCTCTGGCCACAGAAAAGATGTACTATCACCACACTGACACCATTAAGTGTTTTAGTTTTTTTCACATCTGTTAATTCACCCTCCGCTACCCCCAATCAACTCCTGGCCAACTGTAGCCAAAGGTTAGTTAAAGGGATTAGCGACTTTCTAGTTCACATGAAATCATTTACCATGAATGGCCAGGAAGAACAGTGACACCTGACAAAACATCTTAGGACCCAGAACTCTTAAAGGTAACCAGGCCAGATTTTTCAAAAACATACTGACTGCAGGGATGATTAGCTATACAAGCATTTTTTAAATCCTCTGGCCTAGGCACTTTTGTTGGAAGCTAACTACCTTTAAAGATTCTTGCCCCTTCCCCCACACTCTTCATATAGTGTTTATTCAAATGGTAAATAATAGAAATTAATATTTCAACTTACGTTTCTGCTTTGCATTAGTTTTCTTGTAACTTAGAGATTTGACTTTTTGTTGATGAATTGAACAACAATAGACCTTGTCACAAGGCAAAATGTCACAGAAATTCACTTCAGGGATCCTGCTGATGGGTTGTGTGCTCTGAGAAATTGTGCTTTCCCTCTGAAATGCTAAAGAAAATAAAAACAGACATAATTCTCACTAGCGCTGTGTGTCTATTGGCATTTTATAATAGCACAGAAATTGAAAGCCTGTTATGTGTATGCAGACCAGCAGAGATACAGTACCTGCTGTAGTGGT
This sequence comes from Phaethon lepturus, assembly GCF_000687285.1. Classification (NCBI taxonomy): domain Eukaryota; kingdom Metazoa; phylum Chordata; class Aves; order Phaethontiformes; family Phaethontidae; genus Phaethon; species Phaethon lepturus. The sequence continues at coordinate 21,348 of NW_010563339.1, read as the reverse complement.
AGAGGGCAAGAGTACAACAGAACTGGAGGTACTGCTGATGAAGAAAAAGAAAAACAATACATTAAGAAATGGGCATCAGAGTTGTGGACCAAATCCACAATCTATTACTAATTCTAATTCACTGATTCAACTACTTGCCTGTAAATTAGATGTTTTTCAAAACTTCTGTCATGAACGCTAAGTAAATATAGGGTCGATATTGTCAAAGCACTGTAAAAAGAGAATTATTCTATAGATTTACATCCATCTCTTATGTAACATAATATGAATAGTATCCTGACAGCACCTTGTCCAAATGTAGTAATGTCAGAGTTAACTATCTGATCACTTCCCCTTCAGTGGGAAAAATCTCAACTGAATTTAATGGGGTTTAGGTCAGATACTTGTATGCAGCTAAACTCAACACAAAATATGATCAGTTTTCCATTGTAAATACAATCACAACACCAGTTCAAAGTACTTAGTTCACAGAGAGATTGTAAGCCACAGGTTTTTGTCATTTTCTCTTTCCAGTTCAATCCCATAAGTCCAGAGCCTACTTTCCTTTCCACAAGTCCAGTGTCACAAGTTAAACTTTCAGACTGCCTGTTTGTCAGAGGACAAACATTGGGAACAAGTCCAGCTCCATTTCACACAACAGAATCACTCTGTACATCATAAATTGTACTTAGGCACAGAATGATTGCATAAAACATGCAGAGTCTCACAAGTCCAGCTTTGCACCTGTAGCATAAGCCACCAAGATACACTCAAGGTGCACCATACATTGTGACATGGACAGAGATTAGCTGTGAATGCACCGCATGAGTATCTCACTTTTCTAAAACAATTTCAACTTTACAATATTACTAGACATATTCATTGTTAATTTTAGTACATTGTGTTCTTTGAGTAGGAAGGGTGAGAAGAAGAAAACATCTTCTTTCCGATAAGTAGAAAGGGGAAGGGAGAAACAAGTCAACTTGTTGATAATTAATTGTTACCATAGTGCCATAATAGCAATCAAAGCTATTATAGTCACCCAGAAAATCTTCATGGAGCAAGACTCTTTCCTCTTTGACAAACAGACCTAGAAAACGAAAATGTTTGGTTAATTTAAGTCGCACATAACTAAGCTATTACTTGCAGATTAAGAGATACTACACTAGTCTGATTTTAAGTTAACCTTGTTCCTTTCTGAGGAACCATACAAGTCATCCTTATATAGGGGTCAACATCTAAAGAGAAAAACTTAAGTAATGAAAGGCTCCCTAGAACGGTGATTGCACTGCACATTGTTGGTACTCTGGGGACATAAACATTTCACAGGATGAAAGGCTGGGTAAAAATAACAGCTCCTTCTCTTTTCTTCCTGCTATTTTTCATACTCTTGAAGTATTTCAAAATCAAATTAAGAACTCAGTAAGCAGTGGCCAGAACTAAAAGATGAGCAGCTTTCAGTATATGGTCAGATCACGTTAAACCGGGGCTGGCATAAATACAGAAGAAAGGCACTTTCCAGACAAGTAGGATGATCTTAGATGATGGAGCATTTTATTGTTATTATGGAATAAAGAACATTTATTTTCTCTTGCTCTTGCACTGGCAAAAGCAAGGTAGGCAAATGAGTGTTGGTTCATCTTAAAGAATAGGACTTAGCAGCCTAGGAAGACCGTCTTGAAAAAGGTCTAACTAATTTAACTAACTCATTCAACCCCTGTGAAAAGCGGTCTCCTCTTTCTATACCAGGATGTGGGGAAGAGGAATTGATTCCGCAATAGCAACAACATCCTCTCCGGGTCTTAAGTACCTGAAAGACAGCATTATCCAGTGCAAAACAGGAGATGCTAACTGCAAACCACACTGAAAGACTCATCCAAGGAAGAAAGCTGAAGAAGAATTATCACTGTGCAAACTTCCAAATCGAAATGAGCATTTCTGTGTAAGGCTGCACTGCACCATGTAAGCACACCTACAGGTTCAACAATTCTCTCCTATTGAGGTCTCCTCCTTCACAACGTCACACAGCATGGATCTACTCTCACACACACAACGCATAGGCAAGAAGTCGAAATGTCTCATGTATTTTCTATCTCAGTGCAGTTAGTTTTTAAGATTATAGCATGGCACTAAATAATTCTGGATAGGGTATTTGATTCTGTATTTAGAAACATGATAGCTTTCAACAGTATTTCAGCACTTACTTACAAAAACTGTCTCATAGGCATATTTCATGTATTTAATTTCACTCACCTTGCTGGATTTTAGCAGGACTGATTTTTTTGATGGCAAAAGACTAGTAGCTCGACTACACCCACTGTAAGAGACAAAATCTTTTAACATTCAAATGCTTCAGCAACTAATAGAGGAAAAAGAGGCATTTTCAATAGGGTGCTAATGTCACTTGCTTTTGCAATTTTCACATTTAAAAAGAGAAAGGCAGAAGTGTCATCAGATTCATTTTCAAGAACAAAGGTCTCCAGTTAACTCATTTAGGTGAATGCTATTAAATGTTACATTTGATTTCAGAGAAAACTTGGGAAAATGGTTTAGAAATAGGAAATGCTCATCACTTCCACTGAAGCACTAATGAAGATTCTTTCTTGCAGAAGCAGCTCTGCAGATTTCTCTTGGCAGCAATTTCCAAGCTCCAGGGCTGTAACTGGACATAATCTATCCTTGCTTTATGCAACTGAAGCAATTACAAAAATGACTGCAATTTAACAAGCCATTTCAAATATTAATTTTGTCAGTGAGTTAAAAAATATGACAAATTTGCATTTTTTGCACAACTTAAATGCTTGAAATGAGTTAACTCCATTGTCAAGCAAATTGGTTTTCACTTCTACCACAGAGGCCACTTCACCAATTTCTGTGACAACTATCAGAGAACATTCTAGACAGAGGTACCTGGCTTTGCTCCCTTCACTGGCTGTTGACTTTAAACTGCTCATCCGTTTCAGCCTGGCCAGTTTCCTATTCCACTGTTCCAGTTCTTCTATTCTGACTTCAAGGTTGTTGGTTAGTTTACAAAGCTGCTTTACAGCACCAACATTCTCCATAAAGATCTGATCCTGAGAAGCAAAACAATGACAAAAGTAGATACAGTATATTCATCAATCAGATGTAGCAAGCAGTAATGAGTACAGAATTCATCTATGTACGGATACCCTGAATATTCAAAATGCAAACACAAGTTATCTCACTGTAAATGGGACGCACTTATGACAATAAAACCCTTTTGCCAGATTGTAAAAATTGCTTATGTTCAACTTGCAATAAGCTGAAAATGAGGACTTGCAGAAAATTTTGAAGAAGCTAACGGGCTTTGCAGACCAAAAATTTCAACTATATTTTACCTTCATACTGTGTTGAATTTTAAACCTTAATACTGTCACAACAGGTGTCTAGTATGTGATTTGTAGTGCTCCAGCTGAACATAGATTTCAGAATCCCTTAGCAAAATGTACATCCAGCCATCTACCTACAGGATTGACTAACCTGGCTCAGACAAGCCAGAGTTTCTATCCATGTTGTACACATAACATTAATCACATGGGAATCAGTGAGACAGGGAAAGATCGAAACTAGAGGACAAGCTGCAATGGAATAGTATTTTGTTCTCCCCTTCAACTTCTCCAGCCTCTTACAGGAGTCCTGTAAGTTCTAATACCATGACCAGCTCTGCACCTCACACAGTTCAGACACCCTCCATTTACTCCTTCTGAATATTTTACCCAGGAAAAGCCTTCTATTCTTCTACCCTCTCTTATCATTATCAATCTGCTCCTGGAGAAGCCCTCAGTACAACCATCCAGGTAATTTTATCCATTTCTGAGCCAAAAATGATTACTGATCCACTGCAGGAACATGGTTAACAGTATACTTTCTTTGCTGTGTTTGAAAGAACAGCTTTCTCATACTAATGTACAACCAGACTGAGGCCATTAAACCTTGCATGAAGCTATTACTGCAGTTAATGTTGCTAAATGTTCCAGTCTAGTCAAGTCATGCAGAAGTAAGGCAAAAGCAGAGTTTTGCCTTTCGCATTGTAAATGCCATGCACACCTTTCTTTTAAAGGTGACTGCATTCCACAAAAACAGACAGTATTTTGTATAAGCAGAACCAGAGCACAGGTATCAGTGGTAAGTCACAACTTTCTCTACTGCCAGAAGACCAAAGGCCTGTTTAACTAAAAAATTACTTCAAAATTACCTCCTAGAAATGCGAAATCATTTCTATGGTCACTTGCCCTCCTATCAATGCTATGTAGTGGCTGTCCTTTCCATTCTCTTCAAATCATGCATGAGTCTAGTCTAACTAGCTGAGAAAATGGCTCATCTGGCAAAATGAAGGAATACTTTCTTTGGGAAAAAAGGACTGATTAGAGTTTTACTGCCTCACTGATGACAAAGTACTGAGCACAGAGCAATTGTGAAGAGAAGAAAGATTCTTGTCCCAAAATAGCAAATTTCCACACAGTTGAGTCATTCCTCTAGAAAGTAGCAGAGCCTGGTTCAAATGTGTAATGCAATCAATTAATTTTACAGAGTTTGACAGCTCCAAACAGGTAACTGACAAAGGGACAGAACCAAACCAGCCGATAACCTGCTTATCTGGAACTAAACTTGGAATGTGAGATAACAAAGTCCAAGACCTCATCACCTGCCTAACTGAACACAAAGATATGAAGCAATGTCTATTTACTACTCAAGGTGCTGAGCTATTCTGGAGTTGGGAGCTCCAAACATTTAAAGCAGATGTTCCACCTGGACATCAGATGTTCCAAATCTCTGAATTCAATATACATCTTAAACTGTTAGACACAGATCTCTCCTGCCCCTGTCACCCCAAAGGTCAAGAATTGGCATTCACATCTCTGCCACAGGTATCAGGAGAAAGAGGAGAAAGCACAGATTTACCTAGCTGCATTAAAACAATGTCAAAGTGTGTGTGAAGTGATCACAGACCTAGCCCAGTAATCAAGAAAATGCTAAGCAGCAAACAAGCCATTGCTGTAACAACTCATTCATGCTTGGGCCACATCCATGGCAGAATCACGCCCTGCAGGGTGCAGCAGGCTTTCTCCATTTGCCAGGTCACACACCTGGAAGACATCCTGGCAAGCATTGTCCAGAGACCCAAGCTACAGAGGAGAATGGGAACACAATGGGCCCAAACAGCAGTGCTGTGAGGCACTGTTACAAATGGTATTTTGTGTGATATTTCAGCAAAGAGAGTTATAAATCAAAAGCTCAACTGTCCAACCTAAAAGTTTTGTCAGAAAAAAAATGACTACCCCAAAGCAGTTTTGTGGGGGCTCAAAAATGCAAATGATGCTGCAGCTGTCGCACAATGTAATGGAAAGAACTAAAGGGCAAAATGAACCTAATGTCACTATCTAACACCACTGCTCTTCCGTCAGCATCTAGAAATCAGCCACAGGCTGAAACCCTGACCAAAAGGAAGGGAAGAGAGCACAGGACAATAGGCTGTGGCATTGTTTCCAACCATGAGCATGGTAATTACTGTGTGTACCATAAACATTTTAGAGTATATGATTTTGAAGCTATGATAAGGATTTCAGCCATAAAAACCTTCCCAGAGAGCACACAGTTAGCATTTGTATTTGGTATGAAGTGATTACACCAGGACTGGAGTAAGGAAGTTTCTATTTAACAAATAGAATGCCATCATTGCTTAATTCACTTCTAGAACACTTAAATAACTTAAACATTTAAACAAAAAGAAAACAAAAAAACCCCAAAAGAATGTTTGCGCCACACTTGTTGGACCAATGCTATGAAATCACTATCCACCTACTTTCTCTCTCAAGACCATACCTTGTCAACCATAAGGAAGTTTTCTATTTTTTCTCCATCATTACAAGAAACATCTCCAACTTCTCTAACAGCTTGGGGTAAAAGTTCCTTCACTTCCTGGGCTATTATTCCTGTCCACAAGATAAGAGAAACTAAAGTCAGGAAACACAGTAGCAGTCGTTGACCATGACTGTATGCTTTGAATTGCCCATCCCTAAAAGCTGCAGGTAGGGCCAAACATGATCTAGCATTTCTCTATGCTAGGAAAATCCATTATTTCACTTTTTTTTTTTTTCCATTCCACACAAAACAAATCTTTAGAATTCCCATTTCTCTGCAGTAAGAACAAAACTGTTCATTCTCATTAAACCTCTGGAAAAAATAACCTACCTTTAAAAATTGAAATAGAAGTTGGAAAATTAACAGAAATACTTAATTTTGGCATTTTTATATCACAATACAGCAAAGTATGCAACTGTTGTATCCTAAGAAATTTAGGATGAAATGGTAGGGTGTGCACTATGGCACAGTAAGCAACAGTGGAAGTAAGTGAAAAATGGGAACAGAGCTGACTGAATACCTGTTTCGTGGGTATTTTTTATTCCCATAACAGATGCAAATTCAGGCTTGTAGTCATACTCCACCAGCCTCATTTGTGTTATTCTTCTCAACTGCTCAGTCGTATCGACCTAGTTGGACAAATACCAAGATTCACATGTTGAAACACTAAGAACGTTACGGCATCTAGGACTTCACTGAGATCGCAACAAGCCTGACATGGCAACTTGGACAAATCTTTACATTGAAAAATATAGACAGTCTTCCTATTCCCCATTAGCAGAATGCTATTTGTATTTGTATATTCAGTTACCCTTCAGCCTGACAACTCCCATTTACACAGATATCCCCAGTTTCTATGGTCAGCCTCTTCCAAAGTCCGTAAGCGATGGCTCTACAGGGCACAGTGGTACATCCTATTTCTCTAGGCCAGAATTTCAGCAGACTCAGGATAAAGAAGCTGCTTCACGTGTCAGAACAATGATCCACACATGTGCTGTGGTGCAAACATAAATGCCCTAAATACTCCACAGCCCTCACCTCCTGGATATTCTGTTTTGCTCGGCTGTCAGATGGATGCATGACTCTGCCCATAACTTTTGCATTTCCGCAGACAACCAGTGCTTCGTCTGGTGCATCTGTGTTAATTCCTACTCGACCATAACAGACTATCGTCTCTGGAACATGTCCTCGCTGCCATAGTACATCATTGTCATTCTCAAACTGCCCTGGGTTAGATGCCTGGAAGAAAAAATTATGTTTAAAGATATAATATAGCATAGGTGGACTATTGTTTATTCCATTAGAAATTCAGGGAAAATGAAATGCCAAATCTTTAATATTTAAATTGTATGCAAGAGCTCTTCTAAAACACCAACAAAAAAAACTAGAGTGGAGACACTTCTAAGTGTTTCTGCTCACACAACACTGGCCTCATTGCTTTTTCCCTTGAATTCTACTTTATTATCACCTTAAGCTAGATTACCAATGGCCAAAAATTTCCAAATTTTAAATTTGACATTATGCCACATAACCATTCTTTATTTACCAGCAAATTTCAGTTAAGACTGGAAATCAGAAAAGACGAAACAAGGCAGAGATTCAACACATGTGGTTCATAAAATCCTCTGTAATGTTTTCAATTAACTCGTATTAGACTTTTCATGTCAAGGAAACGGGGTCCTTCAAAGAACGCCAATAAAACAATGGAGTGTGTATAGTTAGAAAAGGCATTTGATTTCAATAATCAATTGTGTTTGTTTTGTGGGGTTTTTTTTAAGTTTGAATTCAGGCTTTAAAATCTAACTCTGAAGAAAAGTATGATCAGGATAAAAAGTCCGCACTCATTTAAGAAGCCAGGCTTTCACAAGGCTTTGCCACGTACAAGGCACGGTGCTCTGCACTTACCACTGTTTGTCACAATTAGAGCATGATCTGATATGCCTGATAACCACTACTCAGCTGTTAGTTTTGTTATGTTACATTTGAGTGTACAAAGGGCCAGAACATGAGCCGCTTTCTCTCATAGTGCATTTGCACAGCTTTGCCACTTTAAGGTAGCCAGTGGCTGGCTTGCTGTACCGCGCCACTGAAGCCCTGTCAGACATCTGGAAAATGACTTTTTTTTTCTTTCCAGCTTTCCTGTTGATATTTTCACCACTTCAGATCACAGCCTCTTGATCCCTTTGCTTTTCTCCCTTCTTTTTTCTTTGTCTGGAATAGTGGCCAGGTTTGCAAGATCACATTCCCTGTATTCCTATTAAAAAACTGTCTCACACACATTGAAGGAGCTTTCTTCATTAAAATTTCAAAAGAATCTAACATTAAAAATGGTAGAAAAATGTAAATTTCTAAATCTTACCTAAAAATATATATCTTATAAGATAACAATAATCCCAAGGATGAGTCAAATGTGAAAATTCAACAGCTTTCCCAAATTAGTAAAACAATGATATTTGTAACACTGCTATATGCAGAAAGAGAAATTCAGATGAAAGCGGTATTGTAGAAATGAACAGACAAAAAAAGAAAAGAACTAAATACGCAGAAATTACACTAACACAATGCTTCAATGTCCTGAAATAAAAGAACCCACAGTAACAGCCAGGATGATAAAACTCAGCAGGGCAGAAGACTACTCAACTCCAAACATTACTTTCAAAGCCCTTTCACAGGTCCACCCAGAAAGGAGCTCTCGGCCATGTTGCCCTCCAAAAGCCTAACCGTAACTGCAGGAAGAGGCCTTACAGCACAAGAGGACACAAAGTTATGGCCCAGGCAAAAAAGGAGCCAGGACTGAAACCATGTGAAAGCCCTCATCTTCCTTTGGAAACCCCTGCGCAACACCACACAAACTGAGGATTTGTACTTTCACTCTCTCCAAACCCGAATACCAAGCTGTAACCATAAGCTTAGGCAGGTGATGTGCTGCCAAAAAAGGACCCAAGCAAGCAATGGCCTACAAAAAATTATGCCAGGGCTAAAAGCTTTTAACAGCCCTCACCTTTCTTTAGGAACCTCTTCCCAGCCCCACTTAATACACTAGAATTCTTGGTCTTATTTGTCTCTAAAACAAAATGCTAAACCTATTCCTCACCATAAGGCAAGGTCTAGAAGGACTTCATGCAAACAAGAAGCAGCTCCTTGACTGGTGCGCACGTGAAGGTTCACCAGACTGCAATCTCCCTGAGGCCCTCACCTTCCTTTGCAGTCCCACCACACAACATCTATGCATCTCCTATCTTTCTAAGCCCTAAACATAATCTTCACCCTAGAAATAACCATAACCCTAAACTATGCCCAGTTCAAACGTTGGTCACACAAAAAAGGGGCCAGGGACTGAAAGCTTTGGGCAGTTCCCACCTCCCCTTGGCAGTCCCCTTGCAACCCCACTCATGCTGGAGCTCTGCACTTTCTCTCTCCTAACCCTCCACAGCTCCTGTTACAGTAGAGCTCTGGGTTATTTCCCTCTTCCCAGTCTACCTCTAACTGTAGGCTAAAGCCGAGTACTAAAAGGAAAACTTTGTGTGGATGAGGGGGCTGATGTAATGGTCATGAGGAAGAGAGACCAATTCTTCCTTTTTCTGTTTTGAAACCTATATTACAAACACCAAATTAAGAGCTGGGATGCTCTGGAAACACACTGGAAAGGGGCAGCTATGGGTCTTAATTGTCCTAGAGCTGCTTGACCTTCTTTCTTTGCACTTTTTTTTCATTCTCATCCTCCTTTGAAAATGATGCATCAAGCCAATGAAAGCATTTACGATATTCCTGGCAAGTGCAGGAAATTTTTTCACCCAGAGGCAAAAACACTCTGGAAAAATCAGCATATTTTGCTATGGAATTCAAAACAACCTTTCTTTTTAAATTCTTCTATGGCTCTACTTTTAACATTTTAAAATCTCAATAATTAAAAGATAACAACATACTCATAAATATGCAAGTGTAACTTTTTTCCCCTCAATCTTTTTGAGTCAGTGGTTATTTTCATGCCCAAGAATCACTCCCCCCAAAGCCTCCTGGGAATATCAAACTAGTAAATACTTTTCACATGAAAGCAATATAAATTTCTACCTACCCTCACAATGATCTTTTCAGAGACATTTGCAGATAGTAGGTAGAATCGGTCCTGAGAGACAGCATACAGTCCAACTACCAGCATGAAGTACCTAATTTGAAATTGATTTAATCAAGACAATAATTGAAGTAATGTCTTCTCACAGAAAAAAATAAAATGGTTTAAATATAACTGCTATTACTGATACATAAAAAGATAGCCAGAACATTTTTTTAATGTATTTATGTTACAATATGAAAGAAAAATTATTTCCTTCACTCTCAAATAATATGCTATTTCAATCCCCACAATCACTGAAAATGAATAAAGATTACAGTAATTTTGACAAATTTAAGTAATGAAGACTAAAAGATCAAGACCCTTCCTTCCCCAGAAGAAAATTATTATTATTTGTGGTTTTGGCTTCCAGATTTCATCAGCCATCCTTCTGGCTACGATTTTCTGAAACAAACTCCAACCATGAGGATGAGCTATTTTCTCCTATTCTCATATCATTCTGTGACCCTAGAAGAGAGGCCTTTAAGCAGGTACCAAGCATCACAGAATTTGAAATAAAATCACAGACTTGGCAACGCTCAGATTTTTCACAAACATCAGCTCCATTCTAAAAGCAGACGTGCTCTTTTCCGTTTCACACACACAGGCCAACTAGCTCCAGCAATACCTCTGGTCAGGATTAGGTTTCCCCTTTTTTCTCATATTGTTTGCTGTTGTTTCACTGAAATGCAACCTCCCCAGTGTCACTTTAGTTATCTGGTCACCTGGCAGATCAACTCTAAAATAGAAAAGGAAACAAGATCAGGGAAACAAGCATTTGGAGATCTACCTAGCTAAAACTCATTAAAACAGTTTTGAGAAAAACTGACAAACAAAAAAAACAGAGGAACCCCAGTAAAAATGCAGCAACCCTGGTTTATAAAAATGCATTAAAAACACAGTGATGATGTCAAGGAGATAAACAGGATAAAGCACCAGGGAAACTGTTCTTAGTAATAGGAGTCTTGTGTTTCTTTGTCTGTTTGTACATAGTCTTGAACATAATAAAACCACATGAGTTCCATATGATGAGCATTTGTTGCATGCCAAGGTTAACATTACTTATTACTGGAGCTGAATTTCCACATTAAAACAAATAAATTTTACTGCTTGTCCTTTTTTTGACCTGCACCTACTTTATATGTCTGGAAGTATGAAATATACACCTATCTCTCAAATACATAGTGGCACTGCTCCTGTAAGTGATAAATAATAGGAATAATGAGTTTGCAGGAAGAAAACCACAGTCCACCTAACAGTCACCCATGAAACTGTTTGTCAGTATGCAAATGGAAGAAAAATGCCATGAGAGAGGTAATTTAGTGAAAATTGAGCCTTCTCCCAAGCTCAAAGTTCATTTTTGCAGATTATATATTGCAGCCTTTATCCCAGCACTGTCCTGTCAAACTTGACACTGTCTTATCTTTTTCTGGTTTAAGTCCTATTTAATTATTTACAGAGAACAGAACAGCTCCAACAGAAGACACTTATGCCAGAAGAACAAACATTGATTTTGCTAGTGAATTAAGATGCAAAGGACTGGCAGAGAGTTCCAGGGAGAAGCTGCACATACGTTTCTAGCAGAGGCACTCCCCCTTAAAAGCACTGCAAATACATCTCATGCCCATGTAGAACAGGAACATTACTGACTTTTTTCAAGATGGGAAACGCATCTGTGATAGAGCTCTAAACACCGTACAACGGTGTTGCTAGCTGAATATAAATATTTTGGATAGGCATACTTAACACATTTGCAAAGCTGCTGAAAATTTTCCTTAATGAAGGGAGACCAGGTATATATTACTACTGTGATTCTATGTGTGCATCCAGAATGGAATTTAGGTAAAGATCAGAAAACTGGCTTAGAGCTACTGTAAGTTTCCAAGAAACAACTACTTCACATTTCAGATAAATCATGTATTGAAATAAAATGGAATAAATTTCTCAAAATTCTTACTTAACAGGATGGAAAGTTTTTTTGCTTCGATCTGACTGAGACTGTTCAATAGCAATTGTTTGATTTGGAGCTTCTACCTATAAAGAAAAAAGAATTTTCAAAAATGACAAGAATATTAAATTTTCAAACACATAAAATTTGAAATAGAAATTAAGAGGGAAATTGTGTCTGAAACAGACAAATCTCTTTCATTTCTCATGGAACTACATAGAAAGTAACATGGGAATTGACTCCTGATCAACTGACACCTGACAGCTGGCCTAAAGCCCCAAATAATTCTGTGGACATAATTGAAAGGCGGGGTAGGGGGTAGGGAATGAAAAGTCATTGCATTAATTTGCAAAAGAAAAACTGCTTTCTGAATCTAGACTGTTAGTGGCTCACTCTTCCCCAGAGCATAAATGTAGATATTTAACATGAGAACTGAACTTACGCAAGGCAGTTCTATAAGTTATTTTAATGTAAATTTCTGTACCTTTCTGGAATGTTACCAAGCAGCACTTTGCTTCAGATCAGAACAGATGACAGTAATATTCACTAATTTCTTCTGCATTAGAATGCAATAAGAAAACTGGTAGTAACTGCCTTGTGAAACAGCTACATGCATTTTTTTTTTAAACCACAGAATTTTGGTAGTAAGTAAAAAACCTGTTAAAATCTTTCAGAAAGATTAAAATTTCATACTGCTACTGTATATGCATGCTACTACTGTATATGCAACCTTGTGGACCCATATTGGCTGGGACGAATTTGTTTCTTAAAATGAAAATGGAAATCCTGGCAAGAAGAAATGGGGAAATTTTGTTGGTTTTCTACACATGAACTGTTCAGGAAAATTAGATTTGATTCTTCTTCTTTGCTTTGTGAATTGTTTTTTTCAACACATTTCTTTGACCAATGGGTAGACTGGCACCTACATACCAGATGACAACCCTGCACTGCCCACAGAGGGAACAAAATTTCAGCCAAAGAGAGAGAAGTCAGTGAAACCATGGCAAACAGACAAACATGACATCTTTCAGCATATATCAGCACAAATATCCCTAGAACATCTCTTTTTTTGCAAGAGTTCCACGCAGAAGTCACTAGTAACTTAAAACAGTTCTATTTTGTCAGTTCTTGGTCAAAAATGACTAAGTTCGTTTCAATTATTTACCTTATTCTATGGATAATAACATACTAACTTATTAGCAGTAATAATCCCAAAGAGGAGAAATACTTGCCTTTATTCCAAAAGCTTTCAAGCAAAACTTTTCTATTGGTTTCCCCTCCAGCTGAGTTTTGACATATTTTGGATGTCCAGTGATTCCAATATGGACTGTGATTTGGAAATGATTCTTCTTCTGGCACACAAAGGCATCATCTGTTGTTGAAAAATTAAATCCTTTATCCGTGACAATGTGATATCCTACGGCAGGTCTACAAAAACAAGAAGAATAGCAACTTTAAGTACAGGCATATTTGAGTGACATCTTAAGTTCCTATTTTTTATGTGGTCTGAAAATTCATCTGATTTTTACTGACAAAATGGGAGTGGAAATACATCTTTACAATCGCTAATTCTACAAGTATTTTCTTCTTAGCATCTTAGAGGTGTAAAAATGAAAATGCATATAAAATGTACTGTAATTCTAGTCTGACACATGAAATGTTTGGAAACCAGAGGTGGTGAAGCTTACATAATCCTTGCTTATGAATCTGGTATAAAGGAACTCTGTGCACCTAAAAGCACAAGCAAACCTTTTAGTGTATTCAAGCATTCATTACAACATTGCCATAAACAAGAGCTGAACTACTGCTGCAGACAACAACGTGCTAATGAGCCAGCAAGACCCTATTTTGTTCCTGAATTCCCACACCAAGTGCTTCTGCAGAAGCTGCTGGGATTCGAATAAGGCTTTCCTCAAACTAAATGAAAAGCTATCGATACTAACCCTCTGGCCAGATGACTATAAAACTCTCCTTTATAATGTTGTCCAACTAAGGAAACCCTATTCTATTTATTCAAAGGGCCAATTTTTCACCCAAAGAGAAAGAGTATTCTACCTTAGGATTCACAGCAAACAAGGAAAGGTGTCAAAAGATCTTTCTGAAAGAGCCAGTGAAGTCATCATCCCCACAATGCTTCCAGTCCTCTGATTTAAGTGACGGATAATTCTGAAATAACAGGACTACGTGGCAAGGTCCTCTTATATGGGCATTGGTTTTTCTTGCTTTTGAAAGTTTGATAATGATGATTTCATCTGATGCTACTGAGAACCTCTCATTGACACAATTACTGAAGATGACTTTTCAGAACTCACCAATTCGTTTGAACATTATTAATTGGAAAAATCAAAATGTACAGACTTTACAAGAAATGTACAGAGTTTATTATCTTTTTATAAATTACGAACAAAAGATCCCTTTATCTGGGACAGGGAATAAAGAGAAAACTACTTTATAACTACTTCAAAACTACTAATTCATATGTTAATTAGTATTTAAAAATATAATGAAGGTCTACCATCTCCTCAAAACCATCGTTACTAAACTTCTTCAGTTTCTCCCTACAACTGGCAATTCTTTTTATTTATGTGGGAAAT
>NW_010563339.1:0-6802 GCF_000687285.1 Phaethon lepturus | reverse complement strand
AGGGAAAGGAGTCATTTTCAGATTTTGGTGTGAAGCAAATTTATTAGCTAATATTCTTAAAGCAATTTCAGAGTACTTGCTTACACAAGCAAGCAGACTGAGAAGCAAAGGTACAAATTTCCATTTCTCCAAGTTGAATTGTTTGAAACAATGACTCCCAAAGAGGAATTTCATGTTTATTATTTTCTGAGTACGCCACTTACAGTAATTAAGTGCAAATACATATTTTGATCTGATAGCACAAAGGATGGTCAGTCTTACCAAGCAGTACAGTAAAACTTAAAGACTTTCAGATAGCAAGGGAGATCCCTGTCACACAAGCATCCCTACTAGAAATATACTTCAAATTCCTCTTTCTATGCAGAATTTGACACTTCAGACAACATCTTTGGAACAGAGTCCTTCCAATCACAACAGTAACGGGACATGGCACTAAAAATGTGCCCAGCAGACACAATGCAGGGCACAATTAATGGTAAAACTAACCTTTGCTAACAAATCTACCTCAGCTAACAACATTTTGCTGTGACAATTAAATAATCAAAAGGTTAAAATATCAGATGAATAAAATGGAAAATAATAGCCTGAGAAATGTCCTTAAAGTGGGCACAGCAATTTCAAGGTACAAGATCAATCCATCTACACTGAGCAGTGATAAGCACATGACTCTCCTGAACCTAACAGAATACAGGATCACTACTCAGAAAATATGTCCACTGTGCCGTAATTACACTGCACTTTGAAACAAAGGCACTGCCATTGACCTCACTTAAAAGTAACACTGACTTCCTCTGCAAATAACATCTCAATCCCCCTTCACAGTAACAGTAACAGTACATGTATTTGGATGCTTTAAATCTCAGCACCACATTGTCTTTGTTGACACAAGCCACCACGAAATGTGAGTCTGGAACTTAAATTTTAAGCATATGGGAACCAACAAGTAACTGGGTAGCAGCAGGAGAGCAGTCTTGCACCATCCACTCACAGCTCTCATGTAGCCGTTTGCTGAAAGCGTAACAGGAGTTGGAAGCCACTTCCATTCAGTGACAACTCACATCACAAACAGGGCTGGAAGGAACAGAAAGGTGTGGATGCTGAACTGTCTGCTCTCCTTAGGAGAAGGGTTGTGTGGGACAGAAGATGTGTATTGCCCCTATCACGCTGTGCACAAACAGGGAACGTCAGTGTATAGTAATGACACTGATAGACTCCAAACTCCCACGGGTGCTTTTAGCAGTTTGGGCTCCCACGCCACTTAAGTCCTGTGGAGACAGTGACAAATTGTTTGCACCAAACCTAGGGAATAAACCAGGCACTGCAGAAGGGCTTTTCTTAAAAGGGATCCTTCACTAAATACTAGACTGGAGAAAACTAGGGATGTAAAGTGAACTTTGAATGACCTTTGCCCGATCATGTGGCAAAAAAATTATTTACTGTTCTGATTTATACAGGAGAACTCAAAATCTTTGACTAAACAGTTGCACATCATTTATATATGTCTATAGTTATCAAGACTTAGGTTATACAAGCCCAGAAGTAATACAGGTGTCTTCTATTTCCATTTTTCTTCAATATTTTAGGTGATTAGAGGGAAAGGTGCTATACGCTCAGTAATTACTTGCCCCAATGTGCTTGACAAAAGAAACAAAAATTAACAGTTATTTTACATTAAACCCATTTTTCTTTTGCCTCTAAATCCCTAAAGGGAAATCCCAAAACCTGGCATGAATTTCAAGCAATGTTTAAAGTTATGCTTATCTGATATATCTGCAGGTTCATATTTCATCATGCCTGCCATACCTCCTTCTCCAGTCTTATTTTCAGTAAGAACAAGGGATGCCAAATGTATCATTTATTCCCACAAAACCACAACACCAGCAAAAAAAAACCCACAATAAACCACTTTTTCCAAGTGCAAACATCAGTGCTTACAGTTTTTCATAATTGGAGTTAAATAAGCTGTTCCACTGAGAAGTTTGATATGGTTGCCATGTTAGAGCTTGACAGCATTTTTCCAAAGCTGCATTCTGTCCATCACTGTCATATTCTTGCACTTCAGCAGCACAGTCCTTAACAGTTGCTGTAGAGAGATAGTGACAATTCAGTTATTACTTTTTTGACTAGTGAAAAATCTTGCATAAACATTTTTATAAATGTATTTACATATATATACACACATATAAAGCACAAATACATTGCATGGATATTTAAATCTGATTGTCCTTTGTAGTTATTCCAAAAGGTTGCATTTATATTCCCTTGCCCTAAAAAATAAAATTTTCAGCTTTCCTGATTTGCAAAATATTACACAAGTAGCACTTCCTATTTTTATTCTCTCCAAAAGGATGGATAGTTTCCTTTGGGGCAGGGCAGGGGAAGGAAAGATAAGCATTTTACTTTAACAACTCTGCAACACTGCAAGAAGCAATTAAGCTAAATAGGTACACGTTTCCCATTCTCTCTACTACAGGTTTAAACTGAATATACTCCAACCCACTGCAACAGGTACTTTGTTCCAGAGCAGGAGGCACAGTTTTCCAATAGCAAGCACATTCACCACACATCTGGTTGACTGCTTAATGCTTTCCGACCACCCATTATAGCATTCTGAGATAGACCGGGTCAACCATAAGTCCCTGAGACATCATACATTTTATGAAGACAGAGGAGCATGTGGTAAGAGAGACAGACAAATGGAGTGCAGTAAGGACAGGAGAAAATATGTCACTGAGCATATAAGCCAAGATCCATCCACAGTCAGTGGCAGCACAGTAAGACAGAGCCTACAGAATAATTTCAGGCCCAAGCTTCATTTGCAATTCCCCACTTCTGAGACACAGCAGAGTGAAAATATAAAAACAACCCCACGGTAAAGAAATTCACACCTCATTTCTAAATGATCCCCATGCCATTTTTACAAAAATGTGTTCTTTTTCCAATAGCATGTGTTTATTAACAGTGACTCCCAAGGAAAGTGTATTTCAAAGCTGCATCTTTAAGTATGAAAAACAGCAATAGCAATTTTAGATACAGAAGCATCTGCTCATCTTCTCTTTCCAGCAGTGGTAGACTTAGAGGACTAGTCACAATCAAGCAACACTGATCAAATAAAAGATACCAAAGGATAAGTAACCTACTAAATCCAGTTGCTACTCATTAAAAGTGTTCTAAAAGATTGATTTAATACTTAAAAATAACTTTGAAGAAATAACAAGAAACTCTCAGATTTTCCACTAACAAACAAGGGTGAAATTCCTCAGTTATACCGTTCATTACAAACTGTTCATTCACAGCGAGCCTCACACTTCACAGAAGCTGATCCATTTCTGTACATGCCTGATAAGCTTTTTTGTTATCAATTGGTATAAGCTTAGCATTTTTATCTTGATAGCACAATGAACCAAATTAATTTGGGTAAGGGGTGGGGAAGAACACACAGCTTTTACTAAGCTTGAGCACGGATATGCTTTGTACAAAAAGTATGGAGTTGAGATGATAAAGGGAAACCGCAATCTGTTTGCTCATCCACCACATTAATTCCCTGTTAAGCTGACCCAAGATGGTTTCTTTGCCCAGTCAATTTAGCGCCAAGCAAAGTCAGCAGAGTATGGTATCATCTGTGTACTGCAGGCTCACACATGGAGAAGGGCAGAGTATTTTGTCCTGAGAGTCTTCAGGAAACATTAACCTCTCCACTTCTTCTCTCTTTGACAAGTATAACTGGGTCCTGTTTTCAAAAACACTGAAAAGGTAAATTCCTCCAAACCTGGTAGTGGAGTACAGACCATTAATAGAGCCAGCAGGAGCTGTGCTCTTAAAATATTTATTTGCCTATGGTATAAAACATTACTTTTCATCTTCACACAGTTGCTTACCTTGTCTGGAGTCCTGAGATCGGACTGGAGAATCAGTGGCATCTCCCAGTAACTGTGAGAGTTTCCTTTTTTTGCCTGACGCTGCAGAAATACTTTTTAAAAA
Source organism: Phaethon lepturus (assembly GCF_000687285.1). NCBI lineage: Eukaryota > Metazoa > Chordata > Aves > Phaethontiformes > Phaethontidae > Phaethon > Phaethon lepturus. Next base: position 2,821 of record NW_010563339.1, on the reverse strand, counting down.
ATACACGTTGCATTACTCATTTAGAAGTATAAATACAGAGATTACAGAATCGTAGCAAGACAATACCCAGGTATCTCATTCTAATCGTAATATAACCCAAACTCTGATTTGCCAGGTGGAGGAGATTGCTGTTGGCTTTTTAAAACTGAATTATGCATTTTTTCCCTCCAAAACAATAATTAGTTTATTTTTTTATTTCATAACGAATAGAGAAGTTGATTTCTTTTTAAAAATTTACACACAGTTTTACTGCCTCTTGACATTTGCATTAAAATCACAGCTTTATCTCAAATAATTGTACTCCACCAAGCGTGAACTCACTTTCCTTCTTATACAGAAAACACTAGTGGCACTTAAACTAATGCGCTGATGAAGAGATCTCAAGGGGCAGCTGATGGGTAACAAGTTTTCTCCTCTCCCAGAAAGTGATATTTCAAAAAATGCTCCTATGTGCAAAGGGAAAAAATCTTATTCCAAAGTTTTGATATTATAAAATGTAAGCTAGAATACCCTGACAGGTGGTCACTCCTTCTAGACGGGGGAAAAACAAGCCGAACTCCAGGCCTCGGTCAGGCCCAGTAGGTACTCAAACTAAGGTTTCTCCATGAGCAGAAGAAAAACCTGCCCACCACATTATTATTCTTTTTCTGAGTTTGTTCAAAAGTTCCACACTCGGTTAAGAAGTATTTTGTGTCCTACGTTCCAATAACTAAAGTGTTCCCTCACAAAATAATGTGATTTTGACTAACTGGCATCTTCTACTGGAAAACAAGCACAAATTGCTTCTCTGAGAAACCCAGGCCCAGCTTCCTTCCACCACATCACGTGCAACACGTAATTGAGCTCTGTACAGAAGAGGAGACAGAACATCTGCAAGCCCAGGACTAACACTGGTGAGTTCACGTTTCTCTCCCCATAACCAGGGAAGTCACCCTCTGGCATGCATCAGTCCATTCATTCTTACTAGGTATCATGGCTGGATGCTTGCACTAGCCAGTGTACTTTAAATAATTAGGAATCCACAACACGGTGGTAGGTGAATATGGCAGATGGTACATGAATACGATTTCACTTGCTTACGTAGACATGACAATACTTTTTATTTTCTCTCATGCCACTTGTCAGAACACTTACAAGATCCTTACTGACAAATCCCTACAACAGGTATTGCAAAATGCCTCAATGTTTTTATAATCCAGTTACGAAGCACCTGCAGATCCCACCTTAGCCTTCTAATGTTTTAAAAATTGAAATCCATTCCTACCCCCAATCTGAAGTCCAATCAAGATGCTTAAAGAACACCAGTGTATCAAAAATGTCTAAACACTGCCATCCTGTGGAAAAACCTACACCCACTGGGATATTACACCAATCAAACCATGTCTTCTACCAGCTCTACTTCTATTTGTATCTGCCTCATCCTTTGCATAAAAGCTTTATCATTTACCCAGAAACCTGGGATGCGTTTGGCTGAAAGTATGAATAATTAACACCCAAACAGCTGGAGGACATAGAATGATTCCAAGGAGTCACAGCATTTTCTGTCTTCAGGCAGCAGTCTTGGGGGACGGTGCAAGGATGCCCACTGGCATTGGGGTCAGAGTAAGTCTCCATGAACCTGCAGGGAAGCTTGCTGAGTGCCACACCAGATGGGCATGGCAGCCGAGGCTGCAACCCATTGGGCCACGTAGCATCATACCGTGTGGCTGCAAGTAAACAGACAAGAGTAAGGACAAGGAAGAGGAGCTGGAGACCTTTCTATGAGCTTGGGAGAGACTGAATTCATGTGACCTACTCTGGAGCTGTGGTGGAGAACACGGTTCCGATCCAGAGTCTGGTGGAGAGTCTGGCAACTGGCTTTGCCTAGGGATGAAAAAGAGATTTTAATTTCTACTGGGAGGAGACATGGAGGACAACCACAAGGCAATGCGAAAGCAGCTGATGGGGGACCACCAGGCTACTGACAAGGGTCTTCAGGAAGCATTGCATCACCATGGTTGCTGCCCCTTCTCACAGGAGCAACATCACTTACACTGCATCAGACCACCTCCTGTGGCCTTCTACCTCTCCTCCGTGCAGGGAGGCCCCATCCCTATCAGCTCTTGCCCAACCATCCCTCCTGACTTCAATTCTCCTTCCTTCACGTGAGCCAGTGACCTCCGGGCACAGCACTGACTCTGAATACACAGAGCTCACAAAGGTTTTAAACCCATTCCCTCTAGACTACAGGTTAAAGATCTGTAGCATCTTCATCCACTAGCCAATTTCTTAAGACCTTAGCTTGGCCAAAGCGCTCTTGGTCTCTATCAGATGCTAGCAGGTCCCACTTATCCACCGTGCTCACCACGAGAGGCAGCCCAAGTGCGGAGGAGAGCGGGGTGGCTGCACAGGTGGGAAGCGCATTTGCCCGGTTTGAAAGGAGAGCTTTTACAAGCGCGCTGGAAAGATCCAGAAATTAAATGTGGGGTATCCACGAGTGATGAGCCACCTTCCCTCTTTTCAGTCCTACGGTCTTCCAGTTCCGTTTGGAAGAACATAGTGGGGGACCCATAACTAATATCTTCTATGCCTAAATCACAAAAGAATTGAAAATAACTAGTACCAACAGGTCCATTCCAACAGCCTCCTCAAAGAAAAGCTTCAAAAACAAAACAAACAAACAAAAACTCATTCCTCACAGAAGACAAGCCATTCGGTCGTGTTTTAACCCAAAGACCACTGCTGACCGCTTATTTATAGCGCCTATCACCGGGGGGAATCTCGACGCATTGCTGAAACCTGAATGAAGAATAAACCGTAAGGGTGCGCGGGGCAGGGCTGG
>NW_010563338.1:1999-2832 GCF_000687285.1 Phaethon lepturus | reverse complement strand
GCCGCCCAGGGATGGAGTGCTGTGAAGAGCCTCATGGAGAGAAATTCAGCAGCTCCTGCTTGAGGAGTCACTGGGTTTTCTCAGCTTCCCGAGTGTGCGGAGGGGTCAGGGGCCGAACGCGCCGCCTGAGGAGGTCAGGGCCCAGCTGGGTGCCAGCCCGATGGGACCGCTTCGGGGCTGGCTGGCAGCCACCCAGCTTTTTTGAGGCTGGCCTCGATTCCACTGGGATTTTCTTTTTTCTTTTTCTTTTTTTTTTTCTTTCCTCTTTGCTCTTGTCCGAGCTGGAGGGAAAGTTGCACCTGGGCCGGGATAGGTTTCTGCCTTGCCCAGCTTTAGGAAGCCGTTGCTTGTGTCAGGGTCAGCAAGCTCCCGCGTTTTCTGGCTGCTCGCGACGCTGCTTCCTGATGGGGACTGGCGCGTTCGAGCGGTTACTGTAAATCTAGCATGCACGTTCGTTCGGATATTTTAGTGCTGATCATAAATCTGGCATGGCTATAAATCTGCACGTCCTGCAGATGACAACAGCAGTGAGTGGTCTCTGGGACCCGGCCACCTTGCTGTCCCTTCCAAGGGGATGACTGGCTGGGCTTCCAGCCGGTGCCCAGCTGAGAGGGCAAGAGCCTCCGGGGCTGGACGGCGCTGCCCGTTCCCCGGGGGATGGCGAGGAGTTGGGTTTCTTTACAAGGCCCCAACGGGGGTGGAGGGGAAAAGCCGCGCTCAGCAGCAGCTCAGTGAGGGCTTTGTGCTGCCGAGGAGAAAATGGTTTCTCTCCAGATCCTGTAAGTGCGCTGGGTCTGTTTGAAGTCACAATGTGTTTTTCTTCTCCGGTTCAG
>NW_010563338.1:0-1980 GCF_000687285.1 Phaethon lepturus | reverse complement strand
CTGCAGAAGGAATGCTCTATCCGGGGGCAACAGCGGATCCTTTCTCCAGTACAGGGGCTGGAGCCGAGGAGTTTGTCCCGGCGGGGCTGTGGGAGCAGAGGCCCTGTGGGGAGCGGACACAGTGAAACGGCACGGGGAATGTGCTGCGTTCAAGGCGCTTGCTGACTGTCCAGGGATGAAACCCCAGGCTTCAAAACGCCCTGGCCCGAGGGAGCATGGATGGCCGCAGGCTTGATCTGCCTGTCGCCCCGGGGGTGCGGGTGGGCTGGAACCGGGACCTGCTCTCCCAAGGAGCCGCTCTCCCAGGCAGCTCCTGCCCAGAGCCGCCTCTCTGGGCACGGGACTCCCTTCAAAGCTGGGGTTTCCCACGTGCTCCCCCACGAACCCCCGTGTGGAGGCACCGTGTTGCTGCGTGTAGCCCCAAGCCGACGCGCGCTCCAGTGAAATACCCAAACTTCCCTGAAGCAGGAGGATTTCTAGGCTGGAGTTTCCTGCCTGTTGGCAGCTCCCAGACCCCAGCCGGGCGTTACACAGGCTGACCACGCTCCGCTCTGCACCGGCGAACCCCTCCTGAATTGACCCCTGTGCTGGAACTGCCAGGTATTTTCTTGGCAGGGAGATTTGCTTTCCGTTTAATTACTTTTTACTGAAATGGCATGTTTCTCGGTGGAGCGATGGGGGGAAAGTTAGCCCTGCTGTTTTATTGATGCTTGGGGTAGGGCTGCCAGGGAAAGCGGTTCGTGGGGCTCCGTGGTGTTCACTGGATTCATTAAATCTCCCATTCCTCGCTAAAAGCTCCGCTTGAGGAAGCCCGCCCCATCTGTGCTCCCGAGGCGGGGAGGAGAAGGGCTTTCCTTTGTGTCAAGCGGAGCATGCGGAGAGCTGGGGAGAGGAAAAACTTGCAGCACCGGGGTCTGTTTGTAGCCCCGCGTTTCTTCCCAGCGTAGGACTCAGCCAGCGGGGCTGCGGCTGCGGGGCCGTGCCCGGCCAGCCGTCGCGATTGGGAATAGCGGCCTCTGGTTTTTAAGGAATGAACCGAAACTCCTTGTTTTGTTGTGATGACTTATTGCGAGAGATATTTGGGGAAACCAGTTTGTTGCATTTTCTTTCCGTGAGCCGTTTGCTGCTGCCACTGGAACAGGGGAGCTTGGCGTTTAATTAAAACAGCCCGAGCAATCTGAATCACAGACTTGCATGTTTTTAAAATTGTAGCTGTTCCTGTTGTGCTGAGTCAAACTGGTTTGTCAGGATTAAGCGTCTCCTCCTGGGAGCCGCGCTGGGGGAAGGGTGCCGGGGCGGCCCCAGGGTCGGGATCCCCGTTCCTGGCTGGTGGAGGTGCCAGGGTGGGTGCCAGCCTCCCCCCAAGGAGAACCCCGGCAAAGGGTGACTGTCCCCATGGGCTGCGGTGGAGCCGGTGGCTGCCATCACCCCAAGCTTCCCGGGGGTTGAAGCCATAATGAGTTGGTGTCGCTTCTGGAACAGACGTGTTCCCAAGCGAAGCGTTTTGGGAACGGTGGGGATGGGGCTGCCCCTCCACGGCCAGGAAGCTCCTTGCAGGGAGCCAGGCACAGCACCGCGCCTCTGGGGACGGGCTGCCATCTTGAAGGCCAGGCAGCCTTTCGCAGTGGCACTCCCACCTGGCTGGGACAATCCCATTTGAATTCATGTTTTGGTTTTTTGTGGTATTTTTTGTTGTTGTTGTTGCTCAAAAACCAGTCCTGCAGTTGGGCTGGGGCGGGGCTGGTGACGGGGCACAGGCTGTCCCCTCGCGGAGCTGAGCCCCATGCAGGCTCCATGGGGAGCCCAACGGGAGCCATTTTGTAGGGTGGGTGGGCAGCCTGGCTGCGGAGGGCCAGGCTTTGGTACTTGGTGTTCTTGGCGAGGCCTCGTCCTGCTGTGCTTGGGCTTTGGTATTGCCCGCCCTCGGCACATGGAGGCCTTGTGGGGCTGAGCTTGGGAGCAGGGCTCCGTCCCCTTCCT
>NW_010563337.1:33241-33501 GCF_000687285.1 Phaethon lepturus | reverse complement strand
CCTGGCATGCTTGGCCACGTGTGGCTGCCATTGGGCCTCGAGGTGTGGGCCCCACCCAGGGTGTGCTCGCTCCCCACAGTCCTGGTGCCACCCCACAGCGGCACAGCGGGGCTGGGTGTCTCCTGCGGCCCTGCTCTCGGGTGTCTGGGTTGATGCTGGAGGTCTGACTTGCTGTGCCACAGGGCCAGCTGGCCCTGGTGTGTCCTTGTGGCACCCGAGGGAGCTGCACAGTGGCGGGGGGCGCCGTCCGCCGGGTGGGG
>NW_010563337.1:644-33210 GCF_000687285.1 Phaethon lepturus | reverse complement strand
TGTGGCTGTGCTGGGAGTTGGCCCCAGTGTCATGCTTTGAATGGGAGATGATGTGGGAAATGCTCGCAGGACAACAGGCACAGGGCTTCCTGTAGGTCAGCCCTTGGCAAGGTGGGTTTGGGTACAGTCAGTGTTGAGGAGTGACAGGTGCCCGTGTGCAGGGTGGGCTGTTCCAGCTGGAGCAGTGGTTTGATATGCAAAGGTCCTGTGCCATGTCCCTGTGGCACTGCATGCCTGCATATTGTGGTAGAATGAATCGCTGATCTGCCAGTGTGCAAGAGCAAATGGGTCTGTATTCAGCTAGCCACTGTCTAAGCAGTGTCTCATAAGTAACTGTGGTCTGTAGGAGCTCCTCTTCGGGTTCTTTGCCATGTGCTGGTTTTGGGTGAGAAAAAAATTTGGGTTTCGGCTGCTTGTTGTAATCAAGCAGGATGTGAAGTGTTGGAGTGCAAGTATTGACAGTCTGGCCAAAATCCACATTTGGTGTTAAAACACTGTTCTGAATATTACTAGTTCTCTTAGGAATTCCCTAACTTGCCATAAAGTGTTGCTGTATGTCCTGTTTCAATAGCTGGATTTTAGTTCATGATGAAAGCTCCTCTCAGTAGCACCATACCTAAAGCTTCTAAAGTGTTTTGGGATCTTCTGGGTTGAAAGTACCCATTTAGCCCAGCGACTTGAAATGTGATAACACTGAAAAGATCTAGTGTTGGAAATATATTTTCTTGTGTTTCCCGCCTCCCCATATGACTGTTTTGTGGTTCTCTGTGATACTTTATACGAAAGATTGGCATTTCCTTTTCTGTCTAGAGTTTTCCTTCACCCTGTACATTATTCTGCTGTCCTCCTTCTCAAATATATTAATGTCAAAGTTTGGGGGAGGTAGGGAAATAATCTTTCCAGTAGTACTGATATATTCATATTTGTATTTTATCTCCTTAGCTGAACCTGGCAGTATACACAGGACATCCTGTCCACTGTTTGTTGGATTGGTTTGGGAAATGAAGGTGGTTGAAATTGCTGCACAAGGGTTATCTGTCAGATCATAAAGAATGTGACATAACTTGATTATTTCTTCTCTGCATTGAGTGCTTTTATACAGGCAAATGGAGAAGATGATTGTGCAGAGGGGGTAAATCACCACTGAGATTAGGGTTATGTAGTGAGGGGGTGAACACTGTGTTTGTCTTGGATAAAACATGTAATTATGGAAGCCTACAAAGTGAACACAAAGGACTAAAACATTAAAACAGCTAGAGGTACAAAGGCTTCTTAATTTATTTTGGTCTAGAAAAATGAGTTACAGTAAGATAGGTAGGTAGTAGGTCTGCTACTTTTACCTGGATTTGGGGAAAGTGCTCTAACTTTATTTAGAAAGCTGGTTATGTTTTGTCTGTGTACAGCTTAAGTCCAGGTCCATAAAGCTGCTAGATAATGTATATTTATAACATAGTGATGTTGGCAGTATGCTCAGCGCAATAGGGGTAATGTAGCCTTGTGCTGATAAAGAGGGGTCAGAATGAGAAATAGATCCTGCTTTTACCAACATAAATTATTAAGCTGTTTTGGCATTTCATATGCTGTTGTGTGGCAAACATCATTTGCTCTTGGCTGATCCCAGAAACTGCTGGCCTGGAGTGCAGCATGCTGAGCTACTGTGGCAACTGGCTCTTAAAATCTCATGTCTTTAAAGACTTCTAGTGCAGAACTGCTTTGTCCCAGTTTTCATCTGCCGAGACCGATGGTCCCTTTGGCTGTGACCAGGTGAAAAGCAGTCACTGCTGATGTCTGTCTGGCAGACAAAACCCATCACTGGGCTTCTGCTTCTAATTGTGAAGGGGACAGGTGTCTCCAGAAGGGTGCTCATCCTCCTTGTCTTTTGTCTAATGTTTCCTTATCAATAGTGTTATAATTTGGACACAATGCAAAACAACAAACACTCGTCCCTACTGCTTGTGTGGCTGCTGCATTCTCCAGGGCTTTCTGCAATGTCAGCTTTGAGCAAGATCAAATGAGAATCAGTAGGTGAACATCGTGGTAGTCAACTGCAAACTGCTCTGAGTAATGGGGTCTTGAAGACATGACTGGAAAATGACTGATAGTGAATGTCAAGATCAAACATAGGGAGAAGAAACCAACAACGGCAGTGTTACTTAACAGTGTGTTAAAGCATGCTGCTGAAGAGGACAATCTTTAAAAATACTGTCTTCATATCGCTGTCAGAAGTATTTGGTCCTGGAGCTGTTCATCAGCAACTGTACTTTGGTGAGACCAAGGAATGATCCGGCATAGTGTCAGGTTGCTGGCAGATAGGCAGGAATAATCCTTATGTATGTCTTTTCAGTAATCAGCTGGTGATTGCATCAGGATTGTCAAGTGCTTTAATGCATATGTAAAAGCTATACGCTGAATATGTTTAATTGCTCTTTGAACCCATTTCCACTTTGGATCTTGGAGTATCTTTGGCACCAAGCTTTGTAATTTAATGTGGTGGTTGTTTCTTTTCTGCTTTTAAGTTCACTGCTCAGTAATTTCATCAAATGCTCTCTATCTCATGTGCAGTGAGAGGTAATGTTTGCTGTCTGTTTATCCATATCATTCATGACTATAGAACTGTTGTGTCCTCTGCTTTCCTTTTTCAGCTGAAGATCTGAGTTATTTGATATTTTCTGAGTGGCTACTGTTTTATTCTTGTTATCTTTGTTCCCTTTCTATTTGCTTTTTCTGTGTTTACTATCCCTTTTTAGATGGTGACACTAGAATCGCATCATAAATTTCTGTAATGCTGTAACAGTAGCTTGTTTTGCTCTTAAAAATGTTGTTCTTGCCTTTTTGACTGCTGGAGAGCATTGGATACTACTCTGAAGGTATTGGCTTACACTAAGCCTGAGGGTTTCTTGTTTGATAACAACTAAAATAAATCCTGTCATCTTGTGTGTATAATTAGGGTTGTTTTTTCCCGTATGCATTGCTTTGCATGGGATGACTTTGTGTTGCAGACTTAAAACTCATCTTCAGGGACTTCCTGTCTGTAGGGTGAGTTTCACTGGAGAGACATTGAGTTCCTGGTTTGTTTGGGTTTTTTATTATTATTTAGAGAAAAGAAAAAACTTCCTCTCCAGTGCAGCTGGGATTCTTAAAGCTCTGAGACTTTCTGGACCTCCTTCTCACAGTGGACAAATCCGTTAAGGAGAGAATCCTGGTGTGCCAAACCCTTCCTCTGCAGAATCTTCTGTTTCTCACTTGTGAAGGGTGTTTACTACAGTCAGGCAGAGTTGGAGAGGGAAGGGTGCAGGAACAACTGATCAGGGAAAAGGTGCATCAGAGCAAAGGTGCTTGTGCTGTGTTTGTACTTTGGCTCAGCAGCTCTCGTTGCTAACCAGTATCAGCATGTGTTGCTCCTATAGGAATGTTTGTTCTGATAACCCGTGTTGTGATTTCTCTTTAGGGTGGTAGCTCACCAGTCAGGGCTCATTTCGTAGCTAAGTAATATCTGTTGAAAGAAGCAGATAGCACTCTGTTTGCCTTCTTTAATGCAGAGGTTTATGTTTCATCTTCCTGCAGAAGTTTCATGTCCAATACATGCCTCTTATGCCATAATTTAAAGCCTCCTGAAGCTATTTTTACTGTCCCGCTGCTTGTGATATCAAGTTATGTGCAAGTAGGTGAAATGATGATCCATCATGAATATTGACTGGTGTAAATGTATGTGGCACACATACACTACATGTTGTCTGTGCAACTTGCACACATGCATCTAGTCAAGAACATATACCAGTGTTGGTGCCACGAATAGATGCTTCAATAGGAAGCAGTGGTGGTGGTGGTAAAGCTAGATCTTGTGGTAGGATGTGGTTAGAGTGCTGTTGATTCACATTTTTACATTATATACAGGTTAAGGTAATGTGGTAAAGCTTGGATATTTCCACTGAAAGAATGCTGGGTAAAATGTGGAATTGGAGCAGAAGTAGATGCGGAGTGAAGGCTGAAAAAATAGCGTGCTTCTGAGCTATAAATAGTATTTCACCTATTTATCTCTTGTATGCCTAAAAATGAGGTAGGTAGGTTCTTTCTTTTTGCATCTTCAGCCCCAAATGATGTCCAGGGAAGGCTGGACTTCAAAAAAGCAAAAGTAAAAACAAAAGCAAACAATAAAAGCCCAAGCTATATATTAAATAGATTTTCCTTTTGCATTTTCCCAGAGGTTTTGGTGGGCTCTGTTCTTACTGGTTGGAATAATTGCTTTAAAATTCCTAAGCTTAATAAAATGAAGAAATACTAATCTTTACAAAAAAGTGGTAGGGACCTGCTTGCTAGACTTCAAACTCTCGGGTCTCCTGCAGTTCCCCTTTCCCTGGGAAGAAGGCTGAGCACACTGAAGTAGGTAGGAGTGACATAAGTCAATCCTGCTGTGAGGCCCTGGGAGCGCTGTGTGGTGATCAGCGCCAGCCTTTCTCTTGGAGCTTGCTTTGCTGCCTTCACTGGCCATTTCCATTTTGGAGCTGGTTTAGTTAGTGCAGCTCTGCCTTGAACCACTAATCTAGCGAGTACATTTATGATGGCATTAGTGAGTTCCTGGTGTAGCTCCCAGGGCATAGCAGAAGTGCTGCCTTCAGTTAGTGCACAGCTATTTATTTGCCTCCTCCCCTAGAAAGCGTGGCTTCAGAATGTGATTCTGTTTGATTGCTGTCACCCACGGTGACAGGAAATATTATTAATGCTATCTCTGTTCTGTTTTAAAGGGACAGTTGAAATGTGTGGGGAGCTATTGTCTTAAAAGTTAAGATTGAGCAAAGGACTGATACTCTGCCTGCAGGCAGCATCTGGGAGCGATGGTCTCTGGTTCTTTGCCTCAGGTTCAAGTGTGGGTTGTGTGCCATTAAAGTCTGGATGGCTTGATTTATTGGGTATGTTATCATATAACATAATGGAAAGTCTTCAGTTTGATACTGCTGATGCTATTTAAATTAAAAGACTACTTTCTTAAGTATTCTTCCACTATCTGCATAAGAAATAGAACCCCCCTGAGAAGATAAATAATCTGGTTTGGTTTTCTACTTGACAAAATTATGGCTTTTAGTCTTGAAGTGCTAAGCCTTTATGTACTATGGATTAACAGAGTGAATGACCTGAAACGTGGTGATTCCTTGCTGAGGAGCTATCTTCAGTTGGTAATGCTGGAAATGAAACTAGTGGAAAGTATTCCTAAGGCTTTCAGTGTAGTTTTGATTGTCTGGTGGCTTGTTTTATGAATTCCTTCATTTAAGACAGGATTAATTTTGTAGAGTTTGTGATTTTTTGTAAAACTGAGGGGCTTGATTCTCCATTGCCAGGTAACTGATACTGTCACCTACATCCACTCCGCATTACCATAGCACATTGCTGTTCTGCTTCGGGAGCATTTGGAACCCACCTGATGCAAGGCTAACCTGCCGTATGGTGCAAGAAAAGATTAAAAGACACTGAACTTTTTTTAACACTTTTCAGGTTAAAAACAAAGTAGAACCTCACTTCAGTGAAAAATACAGTATTCTTGGGGGTTTTGTCCTCCAGCTCTTCAAGTTCACTAAAGCTAAAACTCCTGCAAGTGATCCTTGCTGATGATGTTGCTGGTTCCCAGGTCTAACTCAGAGTCTAGAATTCAGGAGGGATCTGCGCACTGTACCTGATGTAACCACAGCTATGTTGCAATAACATCAGCAGTGTGAACTTTGTAGCATGCAATAATTTTTTTTTTTTCAGTTCCAGTATTCAGAGGCTGAAGTTGAAGTCCATTTTGCCAAATACTGTTTTAAAATGTGGGTGTGTGGGCTGGGGAGACTCAGAATTGATCTAGGAATGAGTCCAATGCTCAGCCTTTCAGAGACATCCTGTTTCCTTTTGAGAAGAGGAATGATAAATTGACATGAGGGCTGATCCTTTTGTGTTCGGTGATGGGATGGAGATGTCGTCTCTGAGAACCAATATAGTACGTCCTCTGTCTCTTAAGCTGCTCGCTGGGTTCATGCTGTATTTTTGCAGTGAGTGCTATCTTTGAAGATTCTCTGGTGGATAGTTCTTGCTTTCCTGATGTGAGTTGCTGATCTTGGAACAAAATGACTGATAATTTTTTGTTTCCCTGGAGTTTATGCTGATATCTTCTCTGTAAATGCTCTTGTATGCGTCCTTTTTTAGGAACAGAGGCAAGAGAAACTTAGATCAAAATGTATAGCTGCTCTTCACTGTTGTTTGCTTACTCCTGTGTGTGTGATAGTTCAGGATGAAGGTTTTGAGGTACCTTATGACCTCTTGTGAGGTCCCGTTGCTGCTCCCTGATTTTTCCGGGGGCGATAACCAGACTGTTAGCTATTTGAGGTGAAGGCCCAAAGTAATTTCTGTGTGATAAAAGTGGGCTGCTGGTTAAAAAGCAGAGTCTCCTTTTTTCCCTTTGTCTTCTGCTATGTTTAGCTATGTATTTCCTCCCCATTTTGCTAATGCTAGTGTTCATGCAGACACATGGTGAGACAGATTAAGGAGCTGATCCAGCTGAAAACTAACCCATTTTAGTAAGGGAGTGGAAAAGGATTTGTTTGGGGAGTGTTTGCTGGTAATTGCTGGCACAGGGAGGCAATAGGAATGAGGGGGATGGAAAGACGCTGCTGCTTTTGCAGCAGCCTGTGCTTATTTTGTATTAAAGTGACTCTGGGCCCATGCCCATGGTCATTGTAAATTGGCTGGCAGTAATCTCTGCTGAACGATGCCAAGCTCCTCTCATCCCTGCTTTTGAACCTGCATGTAAGCACTGCTGTCGTCTTGCCTCAGCTCCTCCCGGGCTGAAGCAGCAGTAGTCAGTCTGCAAAATGGAGACTTGCTGCAGTGCTGAGTTTGCCCCTTCTGCTCTCAGTGACTCAGGGCACCAACTGACCCCTGCTCTTGATGGCAGGCAAGTACCTGTGAAGTTCAAACTGATTTGTTTCTCTTGTTTTGTTTCCCTAGGTGATTTCTCTGGTCAGCTTTTAGCTTATTTGAGTCTTGGTCCGATATTCATTATTGTTGGCTTTGTAACACTCATCATATTCAAGAGAGAGCTTCACACGGTGAGTCCTTCTCTCCTGTCCCAGCTTTTCCTTGTGACAAAAGTCTTTTCCTTTGTCACCTGGTGCTCCTGTATTCACACTTCTTTTTCTGTCTTTCAAGAGCAAGCTTAGGTAAGGTGATCTTCTTGTCAAAGAACAGCAGGAAACGCTTATCACCTGTACCAGGCTAAAAGACTGCTTAGCCTTTGCTGACTTTTCTGTTACCCTGTGGTATGTTTTGGGTATTATGTGTCCAAAAACATCGAGGGAGATGTCTGAGTAACTAAAGAATGCTGTTGCAGAGTGGGAACACTCCCAAGATCCAGTAGGATCATAGCACTAGTAGGTTCCTGCAAGATGGGCAGCGTATGCAGGAGATGGTGTCTGTAACTCAATAGGATGTGCTTTCTTTGAAGTACTGAGGCAGAAAAGGGGATACAAAATAAAACCTACAGATTCCCAAGGGAGTGGATCTGTATATAAGAGCTGCTTCCCGGCTATGACTTGAATACCAGGGACAGAAGAGACTGACCAACCAGGGACATTTTCATAATGCAAAATGCTTTCTGTCTGCTCTGACAGGTAGTTGGGAATCAGTGTCGTGGATAAATTCCCTTTAGGAGGTATAGACCTCTTGTAGCATTCGCTCTCAGTAAACAGATAAAATAGGGCCCAGTGAAAGGATTTTGGCAGCAGGTTTCTAATATGGGGCCATGGTGTCATGGGAACCAGTGACTCAAGGGATCTGGGAATGGGACTTCTAGGTTATTAAGCTGATGCTAGCTAGGAGAGGCAGCTCTTAAGTTTTGGCACCCCAAAGGTTTCTTGTTGACCCAAAATAGAGAATAAGCTAGAGTAACTATTGCACAAATTCATAGGCTTTTGAATAGAGGGGCTTGTTAGGCATTGGTAACGAGACAAGTGTTGAGGTTGATTCTTATGTGGGAAGTCACCATTGAGCTGGAGAGAGACACTGGCTGACTTGCAGCAGTCTGACCTGTAGCTCATGACATAGTGTGAAAAATCGCTCCATTGTCTGGAATGAGACTGAGTGTTAAGGAGGCAGAGTATCATCACCAGCTGGGAATTTGATCACAGCAGCAGGACTAATTTAGGGGAGGTGTATGGACTATGGAATTAAAGAGTAAAAATAAATGCTACCAGTCTGGCTTAGTTCAGAATGTGACTTCATTTTAGGCTGAAGACAGTAACTTTAAGATGAAAGTATTCATGGAGGGAAAAGCCAGAAAGCCCCAAAACTCACCTTTTTAAAGCTATTTGCCACAAATAACAGTGTGTGCACTCCCCCTGTTGGTCGTCCGGGAAAGCCAATCCCTTAAAACTTGCCCTGTTAAAAAATGCCACTTTCTACACTTGCTGGTGGAAGTATGCTAACAGAATTGCTGGAGAGTATCATTTTTGTAGCTTTTTGTGTATCATCTGCTGAAACGCTGCATATACACAGTTTGTTTCCAAATACACAGTGGCCTGAAAAAATAAATGCTTTTTTTCCTCAGGTAGAGAATTTTGAAGCGATTGGTTTTTAACTCTAGTAGTCAAAACAGAAAATTAGAAACATATGGTTTGAGGTTTTCTCAACAGAGAGAGCCCGGTAAGTAGGTTGATCTTTTAGATAGGATGACACAGTTGTCTTGCCTTCACAGATCTCTTTCTTGGGAGGGCTGGCATTCAACGAGGGAGTGAACTGGCTAATAAAAAATGTAATCCGGGAGCCTCGTCCCTGTGAAGGTATGGTATAGCCCTTTAGTGTCATGGTGTTGGTTGAGTTTTGAGTGGAATGCTAACTGTGGGAGGGTTAGAGGGTATTTTTCCCCTTTGCCTCATGTTGTCTTCGGATGTTTGGGTGTAAGAAGGCTGGCCGAGCCATCTGAGCAGAGACATGTCCTGTGAACTCATGTGCGCATATTCCACCAGAGTGGCCTGGCTTCACATCTGGAGCGTTCCAGCTGCTATGTACAGGGTAGACCTTGACCATACTCTTTCTTCTTCTCTTCCCAGAAGCCCATTCAACAGTGACCACAAAATATGGGATGCCGTCCAGCCACTCCCAATTCATGTGGTTTTTCTCTGTCTATTCCTTTCTGTTCCTTTATTTAAGGTAAAAATTCAATGTCAGGTTTTGGCTGTTAATATGTTGAAACACCTGAAATAGATGGCTCCCTTGGTGTGTGCCACTTCAGCGGCATAATGGAATTAAATCTGAGGAACTGCACAATTTACTGTGGCTAGGGTGGATGAAGCATGTCTATCTCAATCTGAATGTAGGACTGTAGTTACCATTGCTGAAAACTGAAGGGTACGGGTGGGCCTCCTGTGCCTATCTGAATATGGGTTTCCTGATTTGGTTTTTCTAAGCTGTGATGATCCACCAGTGTGAGGGAAGAGGCGGGAGGGATAGGGAGGAGGAAAGATCTGCTTTCTCATGTGTCTACTCAGTTTTGTCAGTGGGGTTGTCCGCAATCTTTTAGGTAATACCCGTTGCCCACTTGCATGACCTTTTAGTTCATCTCCCTTACCAAGTACTGGTTTTACGTGCTGTGCTTTTCTGAAATTCTCGCTGGGGCATGGCTCTGTCTTGTGGCTCCACATGTGGAGGAAGACAAAACTCACAGTTCCTCCTGGCTTTGTGGACGATGGAGGGACTCTGATGTCTTGACTCCCTGTTGCATATGCTCAGCATGTGCCTTTCACATCAGTTGCAGTAATTGTGAGCATTCTGCCTTCCATCACAGCAGTCCCTGTTAACAGTTGGAGAGAGAGAGAAGTGTGGCTTTCTGGCTTCTCTTTAACTGCTGCCAGTGGGACAGATTGCTGCTGGGATGGTATCGAGCTGACTGTGACCCCACCGGAGTGAAGCTTTCCTAGGGTTTCAGAGATAGTGAGAACAGAGATAAGGACTGCTCAGCTCCCTGCCACTGTGCTAATGGCTCTCCATCTCTTTCAGAATGCACCAAACAAACAATGCGAGGTTTCTGGATTTACTATGGCGACATGTGCTGTCCATCTGCCTCGTCACAGTGGCTTTGCTAGTCTCGTATAGTAGGTATGGAGCAATTGTTTGTCTTATGCTCTCATACAATCCTGTGGCCTTTAACAGCCAGCAGACCTGTCATTCCTTATCCTGCATTTCTGATCTAATTCTTGACATCTGCAATGTACAAGTCAGAGCTCTGCCGAAGTTGCTGTGTTGCCATGAGACCCTTCAGATAAGCAAAGGTGCTACATGTGTGGTACTTCACACTTATAAAACCTGAGACCAGCTGAGCTTGTACCAATTCCCCGTCGGCTCCATTGCCATGCTCTAGCCTCACTGCCTCACCCTCTTTGCAGCACTAATGAAAGCATTGCACCATGCCTTGGCACACCAGCATCTGCAGCATGTGGATTGCTACAGTTGATCAATCTGATTGTTTTGCTTGAGCATTAGTTAATAAAACATTTATAGTTGTTTGACTTGCAAGATTTAGTTATGTAAGATGAATAAAGAAAATGAAACTTTGATAATGATTTTTTTTCCCTTTGGAGTTTTTTTAAATCTACTCTATATATATAAAAATATATATATAAACAAACACACATATATAAAATGAGCTCCAGTGATTGGAAACCAGACAAATTTAGGCTAGACATAAGGCCATGTTTTCCAGAGGAAAGCAATTACCTGTTGGCACAGTTGACTGTACACTAGAGCCAATTCCTTATTACTGGTTATTTTTAAAATTCTGACAGGACAATTTCATAAGAGATACATGGTCTAATTAAAATAAAAAATTAATTTGAGAATATCCAGTGGCCTGTGCTAGGCAGAGGGTCAGATAAGATTATCTTAATGGCTTTATGATGTATGGGTAAAGAGAATTTTGAACATGACTCGTGTAGCTTGTGCACACGGATAACTTAACGGACCATTAATACAGCTTTCTGAATGGCTGCAATCACAGTAAGAATGCTGTGGTAGGGCAGCCTTTGTGCTGTCACATTTGAGAGCAGCAAAATTGCAACAAAAATGCTGTCTATGTTCTTAAAAACCTTTAAGCCCCAGCATTGGTGGCTTGCAGGGGACTTGTTACTGGCTTTGGAGAAGTCTCTTGTGGGAACCAACAGTTATAGTTCCTCAGCTAATCCAAAGATATATGAAGAAGAGTGTGGAGGGTTATTGAGTTAAGTGCAAACTAGAAGCGCTCTAAGCTGAAACTGCTATACCAGGGAAGACCATTTTTCCCAGTTTTCCCCCACTTTTTTGCCAGCTTTTTAATGAAAAAAAGATACCCACTTTAACATCTGGAGGGTAACTTGTGCAGAATGTCTAAGGGTCCAGTGAAACATCAGCCCTTGAGTCATGCCTCCTCTTGTTTTAAAGCCTGTCTGGTGACTTCTCTTCCATTGCAGGGTTTATTTGCTTTACCACACCTGGAGCCAAGTCTTATATGGAGGTGTGGCGGGAAGCATTATGGCCATAGCCTGGTTTGCCTTCACACAAGAGATATTAACTCCTCTCTTCCCAAGGATAGCTGCATGGTAAGTCTCTCTATTCTGTGGAGTTTTTATTCCTGCAAGCCTGCATTCTGTGGATTGTGGTTTTGCTCATTAAAGGCATCCCTTGCAATGAGCTGGTAACACAGGTGTAGTAGAATTACCTGGCAAAAGAAAATTTTCCTAATCAGTGTAAAAATTGTACTTGCATTTGAAACAAAACAAGCATGAAGATACTTTAGTATCTAAAATTTTAGTTGTAGCTGTGCAAGCCCTGACTGTAAATGGGCTGCTCAAAACTTTGATGAACTGCCTAAGTTAAGGTGTTAGAAATAAGAATTCCTGGGTTCTGTTCCAGTTTGGCATACTGACTGTGTGTAACCTACTGGTTCCTCCATGTTTTCTTGTGCATACGTATACAAAGGATCATACATCCTTGCCTGATATGGGTGGGGGAGAGAGGAAGTTTAAGCAACTAGCACATTTATAAAGCCCTACTAAAGTTGTGAGGTGTGGCAGAGTGCTGGAGAAGCTTTTGAAGCAGAACAGACCTTTCTTAGTGAATGTCTGATGACCTAGTGAAATTGAAAAGCTATTTAAATGTAATATAGTCCGAAAACGTTGTATAAGGAAAGAAAAAAAAACCCCAACCAAAACCCAAGAGGCTTTTTTTTTTTTTAATTAAATTTAACAAGGAATTCCTTTCCCAGACTTAAGGGTTATAGAATAGTGATGTTGTCTGGAGCAGTTTTTGTGTTGGTTTTTTTTTTATTTTGATCAAAATTGTGGTGGAGAAAAAGCCTAGTTATTTCCCCCTTTCCACTTCCAGGCCAATTTCAGAGTTCTTTTTAATCCGAGATACCAGCCTCATTCCTAATATCCTGTGGTTTGAATACACAGTCACGAGAGCAGAGGCAAGGTAAGTGATCTGAGAGTGGGAAGAGCTGTAGCTGGTTTGACTTGTCAGATGTAACTATTAATTTATTTTCTAATATGTAGATAGCTGCTGTGGATAGAATAGTGCAGAGTAAAGAAAAATACCAAGTTGTGGGTTAACTACTGCATCTGGAAGGTGAGTCTGTTGAGGAGTGTTTGGGATTTCATTTAAATAGTCAGTATTTCAGCTCCCTAGCCCATGTTCTTTGCAAGTAATTGTTTATAACCTTGCATTCACATGTGCGCTTGTGCACACTTAAGACACGGTGGATGTTCTAGGACTGTAAAGAGTACTGATCTCCCTGTAGAGTATGGTGGGGGCAGCTTTATTTTTGTGTAGAGCTAAGCAGAGCCGTATTTTAATCCTGCTATCTTTTGCCCCCTGGTTTGCTGCAATACCCTGTGATAGGGTTTGGGCCACCTCTCTCACCCTGCCCTCTGTGTTGCCGTTGCAGAAACAGACAACGCAAGCTGGGTACGAAGCTCCAGTGACTTGGGAAGTGCGGGGACCAGAGTGCACGTTTTAATGGAGACAGACAAGAGCAGAGACCCAGGAGCAGCAAGGAGCCTTTTAACAGACGGACCAAAGGAACAGGCAGGGACCATACCCAAAACCTGAAAGCCTTTGCTCTGCTTTAGCAGCTAGCTGGATGTTCCCTGATGCATGTGGGACCGTGCAGGAGTAGAAACTCATTTTCAACACAGATGCACACTGCCGGTTGGAATGTACCATCATGTCTACGTCAGGGGAGGGGGGAGAAAATGCCTGGTGTCATGTTTGGGGAGGGAAAACCAAAAATGAATCCTTTCTGTGACTTTTTTTCCAGCATGAAATATATACATTATTTATTTATTTTTTCTAAATGGGACTATTGTTTTTGGGGTGGGTGAGGCATTGATTGTGTGTTTTGTTTTTGCTTTTTGTTTGGGTTTTTCTTTTTGGAAGAAGATGACAAAACTAATCTCAAGTTGATCACACTTAATTGGGGCTCTGAATTTTTAAAAAAGCCTCTTAGGAGGGAGGGGAACTAGGATGGGGTGACATAGGCAGGAGGGAGAAGGCGGCTTCCTTTCCTTTCTGCAACCAGCTTGGGAGATCAAAATCAATTCCAACTGCACTTTGTACAGACGGAAAGAAAGACTAAGGATGTGATTTTTAACACTATTGGCGGTTCTGCAGGGAAGCCTGCACAGATACCATTAAGGGGAGTGTGTGTGTAAAGCAAAGGAGAAACTGAAATATACTATTTTTTTTCCACTGCTGCTCCTGTTGTATAATTAGCAAGGGTGTCTTTCTCAGAATCTCTTCTAGGTGGCAAGATTATCATACATATCTCATGTTTATTCCATCTCTTCCTTTATATTTTTATTACCTCAGGGTTGCTGTGATCTGTACAGCTTCTGCTGTACTGAGTGTGCTACCGGTGGCAGTAGAAAACCCATTGGTTATAAGCAGTGCTGTGCTCCAGTAAGAGTCAGCCCAAAGCCTTACAAAATTCAGTTGCTAGTGTCTGTCTTAAGCTTTAACAGAAAAAAAAAATTGTGCTTAAGGGAGGAATTTTAGGAATGAACAAAGTGACAACCATAAACGAATAACAAAGCAAATGACTAACAACTAGCCCAGCTGCTGTCTGAATTATTTCTTGAAGAGTCCTGTTAGAATCCAACTGTGAACTCAAGTAGTGAGCTTGTCCTAGCAGAGACTCCCTACGAGTTATTACAGTGGCTTGGTCGGGGTTCTGCAGTAGTAACCCTGAATGCCAAACTCCTACAAGCAAGTTTTTCTTTCCATCCTTCTTCCATTCTGAGTCTTAGTTTGGCCAGTCAGCGCTCTGGATGCTGTGTCTCTGTGGGAGTGTGCCTGCCATCTGTGTGTGCTGGTGATGCCTACAACTTCTGTGATCCATGAGTTAACCTGGCAAGGGCTATACTCAAAAGTGCTTCAGGGCTGTGCATGGACACTTTCTGTATTTCTAGTATATAATGCAGCAGTTCAAGTTTAACTACAGAGAAATATTTATTCAAAGCACAACTGACTTGAACTTTCACAGATAAAGGACAGCTTCTGAACTGGCTCAAAGGTCATCGGTGTGCCTTCGATGCAGTCATGTGAGCAGAGGTAAAATGACTGTCACACATTGGTCTTGCTGCCTGTTTTACTATCTTCACTTTAATCAGACTCCTGCATTATAAAGCTGCTTGAAGTGAGATGTGTTTCTGTTCATCTTGGTTATTTTTTTAAGTTTTCATCTGTGCCTGTTGCCATAGGAGTTTGTGTGTGCGTATGGAGTGGGAGCTGCTGTAGAAACTGTTGGACAACTAGAGTGTTAACTGTAGAAAGCAGTGATCCTGATGTAGATCAGGAAGGAAGGCTGTTTAAATTTGTGTTTAAGTAGCTATGGGTAGTAAACTAATTGTTTTCAGTTGTTACAGCAAATACATGTATTATTTTTTTAAGAACTGTTTACTATTTGCATAACATGAGCAATCCTGTTAACATTCAAAGGACCCGAGCACTGGATCTGCTTTAAAGGTGCATCAGAATAAAGAGGCACCTTGCAACTTTCATGAGGACATTTGATCTGACTTAGCACAGCTCTATTAAAATGAGCCAGGACATCAGGTAGGCCACATAACATGGCAGTACCATCTGTTTCAGTTTGAAAGCTGGTACTAATGTCTTGCAAAACCATTTATTTTCTCTTTATATCTCTCGTAAGTTAACTTACAAAGCCAGAAGAGAGATCACGTAACTCTCTTCCCCAAGGACAAGGCTGAAAGAGTGGATTGTTCAAAGAGTGACTAGCACTTCTTTAGCCTCCCTTAAGCTGTTATGACAGACTGCTGGAAAAACTGTATGCAGAAGCACCTGTTGAGAACTACAGCATAGGGAAGAGGTTTCATCTCCTCATGGAGAGCAACGTAGTGTAAAAAGCTGTTCCACTTCATGTTGCCTTCAAACACAAACTTCCTACAGTAATTCTTAGGACTAAGGGAGAGGAAGAAGAGCTCTTGTAAGACACTGTAATAAACTCTCCTCTGTTCTCTGTGAGTTGTTTGTAATCTGCATCTTCTGCCTACTTTTGCTGTACTTTTCCAGAAATCTTTGCAATACTCAATATAGTAG
Source organism: Phaethon lepturus (assembly GCF_000687285.1). NCBI lineage: Eukaryota > Metazoa > Chordata > Aves > Phaethontiformes > Phaethontidae > Phaethon > Phaethon lepturus. The sequence goes on along the minus strand of NW_010563337.1, from coordinate 17,598 downwards.
AAATTCCTCAGTGATCCCACGGATTTTCTTAACTAAATGGTGCTGTGGAGGAAAAAGTTTTGAGCTCTGCCTTATTATCCTACACTTGTATGAAGTCTCCTGCCACTAGTTTTCTGAAATGGAGTATTTTCTTTGGAATATGTGGCTTTGCAAGCAGATGCTTTCTGTTCCTCCCCTATACTCAAGGGGGCTGGATGGAGATACTAAGACAATAAAAGGAAGGTGACAGAATGCTGTGGTTCACTGTTCTTACTGTCCCCACACAAACATCCTCCTGTAAGGGTAGTTATGTAACTTCTGCAGTGTCTAAGGAGATTTAAGCCTTTCTGTAGCACTTATCTGTTTATTGTGTTTCAGTTTATTCCAAGAACATTTCAAAACTTTGCATGACATGGATTACACTACCAAAACAGTATTTAACACAACTAACCAGCAAAGCATGCAACACTACCAGGCTGTGTCATAGATTGCACTCATACCCCAAGAGTTATCTGACTATTTTCAGTCTATGCATTTCTTAAATTATTTGTTCCAAATTGGTAGTTTTTCTGGAACTTAAGTTTCTTGTACTTAATGTGCCTTTAAGACAATGGACATCTCTTGATAAGACAATCAGAAACAGGGAGGAGAATAGTATTCAGTAGGTCAACAGTGAAAAAATCAAGAAAGTATGAGTCAGAAGGACATCACATTTTAGAACTTGTACAGTAAGAAAAGACTTTTTAAAGGAAAAACCTTGTAATGTTTTCAGTGTCCTTTCAAGCACTTCAAAAATCAGCTTCATTCATCTGAATTTCAGCTCTGTATATCATTAAGGATTCATTAAATGTTTTTTGAATCTTGTATCTCTTTCAACATGATGGTCGGCTTCTTACAGCTGTACTCTGCGGAAGCTAGTGGGATATTCAGAATAGATCAATCCCATCTTCCGAGATACAGTCACAGCAGCGTGTATTTCTGCTTAATCTTTAATAGGCACTTTCCTTTGAGAGCCTTCCCCTTTGATGAGACCGAAGTAGAAAAGGGCCAGTCTCAAATACTTAAGTGGCAATACTGTCGCATCAGTGATTGAAGGCATTGCAAACAGGGAAAAATCACTCATCCCCTAGTGAAAGAGTTCAGTACGCAGGGAGAATTACTTTGGCAAAAGGAGTATTTTTTTTCAATGTAAAAGGCTCCACAAACCCAGATGTTATTCCGGCAAGGTTTGGTCTTCTATGTAGTATTTACACAATCACTTACACTGTGGCAATACTGAGTATCCTCTTGTAGTTTTCAGTCTGATTCATACAGAGGAGTCAACAGAGCAGAGATGCATGCTCGCAGGTTTGTAGTGCTCCTGTTGGTGTTTTGTTTTGTTTTGTTTTTTAGACTATCTCACTTCATTCAGGATTCTTCTAAAAGATCAACTAAATCCATGTAGATGATGTGAAAGTGGCAGTTCGTACAATCACTGGCTGTGCAGGTGAGTTTCAGTTAAATTTTCCTTTTGAAGGTTTATTTAGGTATAAGATGGAAGCTTTGAAATAACAACCTTTTAGGAAAAAATGCAGTAGTGTTTGCTTGTGTCTTTCAAGAAGCAAATTAGAATGACTTTTTTTACTTCAAACAGGTTTAGTGCAAATTTTTTCATAGATGTTCACCAAGGCACTTTGATCACGTCCCTTGCTCTTCTATGATCAAAAAAGTAGCAATTATGATCAAATATTTCCCTGTAACAAAACAGGCCATCAGACTCCGAATGCTTTTTGTTTATGGTCATGTCCCAAGCAGCCACATCTTGCGAGGTGTGCAATTTAAATGTCAAATTCCTGTTGCAGAAATAGCACTAGAGTTCTTCATTACCATACAGTTTTACTGAATAAAAGTATAGTCAGGAGCTTGGATTCTGGCAGATTCATTAGAAGTTCCTATGCTACAATTGTACGTTAATGTTTATATATAATTTTTTTACTGTCTCAAGTTTGTCAACTGAACATGAAAACGCTATCATGAGATCATTCTCTCACAGAATAGAACTGGCACAAATCTGAGTAACAGGGCAGTAAGAAAAAAAACTCCCAAGAGTGGCAGAAAAGGTGCTGTACTGTTACTGCAGGAACAATGGCTGCCACAGTGGGCAAACATCTACAGTGCCCGCATTTTCTCAGCTTTCTTCCTGCTTTTCAAGATTTTCTGCCTTATTAAAGCAGTGTGATGTGAAAGCAGCATGATTCTGCAGCTGTTCTTTCTCTGGCTCTAACAGATTTGAACTTTGTGGGCCAGAAATGGAAGTATGTTCTGGAGTTCCTAATCAGAAACATTCGTATTGGTCCACAACTTAGGCATGACACATTATGCACAAATACGTTGTTTCTGAAAGCAAGGTATAAAACCAAATTTGGTTAACATGTGCCCTGAAGGAGACTAGGCATGTGGCCTTCTGGCTAGTAAACAGAAGGTCAGCTTCTGTTTCTTTTCCTCAATTCCCAAGAAAGGTACAATGAAAGGTTCTGCTAAATGCATAGGCAATCCCTTCTCATATCCGCAAACGTTAAGGTACATAAAGCCAAACCTAGCAAAACCTGTGTGAGTTTTGTGGAAGCTTTGTGGGGAAAAAGGTTTACACTGAGCCTGAAGATCAATGGCTAGGACCACAACAGCAAGCTTAACAAAGAGCCCAGAACAACAACAACAAAAACTCACCTTAGTATGTAGCAAATTATATTCTGTTGTTAATAGGGTCAGTGCAACAGAAAGGAGATCCCAGCATCCTAAAATGAGGGGAAGGGAACATTCCCAGGCCTGTAAAGCATGTAATGGTTGGAGTGCCTGGGATAAGTGGAGCAGTGCAGTCTAATGAGACTGGATCTGCTCTGACATAAGAACTTCTTTTTCCCCTTGCCAAATGTCAATGGTGACGTTTTGTTGGAGTAGCAGAAAAATCTTCAGTCAAGTTTGGAAGATGCTGCACTCCTCAGAAGACTAAACCAGCAAAAAGACTCGGTCTTACAGTAGTTCCATCATATAATAAACATTCCCTGCTTTTCCCAGAGAACTACCTTCCTCACCAGATGGATTTAGATACTGATAAGGACTGTGCTTTCTGTCTTCCTTTACACTAAGTTCCATAAAAATCATATTTCAGTCCTCTTTGAGGACAGGAAGGTGCACTTTGCATTGATGGCAGAGGACCCGTCAGTTCTACTTTGGCATAAGACAATGTTTCCTCTCGCCACTAGTATCTGTGGATGACTATTCTGTAACCTCTTGCTGAAAACAAATAGGTTCCAGTCAGGGGAAGCTGTCCCCTCAGTTGTTTTCTGAGGAACTGGGAACTTCAGTGCATGACGGATAGCCCCTTTAGTTGGGGGCTAGCATCATGTTTGCCTCTTACAGTTTGGATTTGGGAGTGGACTGGAGCAAGATCCTCATGTCTAGCAGTGCTTTCTCAAGATAATGTGCCATGCGGGCTGCATTTGTGTCAGCACAGCTGTTGAATGCTGAAATTGCAAAGTTAATGTGTTCATCCATAGGGTTGTAACAGATTCCATAGCCATCTGGAACCACAGGACCAAAACACATCACACAGTCTGTCTTTGCTGGGACCTGTGGAGACAATGTGATTAAAAACTTCTAAGCAGATAGAGAGAAATGTAGCCATCAAATACTGACAGTGCTGTCAACCACAGAAGAAACTGCCATCTGATGAAAATGCTCCAGAAGAAGGCCTTTTTGATCAGACCCACCTACCACCATACATGCGGGATTCTGCCCTTTCGTAGCGATGCGTTTTCCAATATGTTTGCAAAGGAGTACTTCTCCCCAAGATAAGCTTGTAATAAGTCACAAGCAGAACTGTATCAGTAGGAATCACAGCACAGTAGAGGAATGTAAAGCCATTCTGGCAGCTAACTTTGATATCACTTGTAGGTAGACACCAAACACTTCTGGTGATCTTGGCCTTAGTTATGCTGGTGTTCTACAGGGTTGAAAGAGACTGTGGCAGCTATAAGATCAGATCTACAGTTTTATGGGATTGATAGCAGGCTTAAAAGTCTCTGTCCCCAGATGAAGATTAGTTTCTAACAGAATGAAATGAAGGAGAAATGCTGAGAAGAAAGGTAATGAAAATGAACAAAGAGAGCATTTCTGTCTTTGCTCAGATGAGTCCTACCTGGCTGGTTGAGAGATTGAAGTGCATTGCAACAGCATATGCTGTGTCCATGAACAGTTCAGGCATGCTCACTAGGTCCTCAATAGCTTGAAGCTTCAAGCCCAAGAGGTGGCGGTCTATTGCATTGCCCCTTATTGCCTGTAAGGAAGAAAGACTAGATGAAAGCCTGTTTAGCAGGCAAGCGAGCAAAACTATCAATTTCTTTGGGTTAAAGAAAAAAACACTTTTAAAAATCATTAAATGTTTAAAGTTAGAAGGAAACTAGATCTTGCTTTTATGACCAATAGTCAGTTTTGTTTGTACGGACTATGAAATTAAACACACCAGTGGAACCAACCCTACAGTTTAAGAAGTGCTCATACAAATTTGGCATTTATCAGCAACAATGACAGTGAGAACTGAAGCTATTTTCATACTTGATTCTATCCTTTAGGTTGGTCACAAGCAACACAAACCACTATCTAGAAAGAAAGCATTCAGTCCATGGCCGAGAGCACTGTCAGATCAGAGTTAGCCCTGTGCAACAGCACTAATGGCCACATAGCTATGCCAGCAGAGAAAGCTCTTAAGGTCTCATCTTTCACCAGAATCTTCATTTGCTATGTAAAACCCCAACTCTGGCTACATAGAGGACACTCACCATATCGGTGTATTCCCTGTGGGCCTGGGTAGCTCTCCTCAGCAAGTCTGCTTTCTCCTGGTCCTGAGAACACACAGATCTGTCTTAAGTTTTTCTGCAGAGTAGAAAACCTCGTTTTGGCTGTTCCTCTAGGACGGAGGGCATTTCTGCCTTGTATGTCTCTACTAGACTAATTTTTAGATTTAATTTTTCAATCATTTTATTTGGCTGCATTAGTTCATTCTGAATGGAGTTCTCCATTCATCAGTAGTAGCAGAACTTATTTTGGGTAGCTAAACAGACTTTTAGAAGGGACATACTACTTTTTGGTGGGATTAGAAATGCCCACATGTTGTTTCCCACGCTTTCAATACATGTGAAAGAAGTCAAATGAAACCCAAGGTGTGTGACTATATACTCCAAGCTATGTTTTAGCTCAACTTCATATCAGGTGCAGTTATGCTTAACTGAAACCAGCTGACTTAGGGTTAGCCAAATAAGTAGCTCTCCTCTTTTTCTGGAGTGGAGTTCTCTTACTCCACTTCTTTGAGAGCCTCACCGATTTGTCAGGGCTGTCCATTGATTGCACAAACTTCAGAGAGTCTACAGAAGTGGAGCGGATGGTGTCTGTGCGTCCCAGGTGGAACATTCTTAGCGATGCACTCTCATATGTGGCACAGGCATGGCCATACATCCTGGAGGACGGAGAAGAAAGTCACAGAAGTGAGTCTGTCCTGAGAGGAATGGCCTCTTGTGAAGCAGAAGAACTTGGGAAGGGGAGGACTTTATGTGAGTGAGTCCCACTGACAGCTGACTTCTGATGCTTCCTTAGTAGGACTGGACACACACAGAGGGGTTAATCTCACCTGTTGCATGGCAGCTGCCACAAGTGAGATTGGCTGTTCAGCCCCGGTGCGTGGGGAAAACGTGGGACTTCGGAAGCAGCCCACAGCAGCCTGCGAGAGGCTTGTCTGTGACACCTTTATCAAGTTCACATATCTGAGTCTGATGGTGAAGACGCTGAGAAGCTACCTATTGGTGGCTGTACCTGTAATATGCGAGCTGCAAGGCCAGCTGGATAAAAGCATCAGGACTTATCTTCTCTGACTTGGGGAAGGTTTTCCCAAATTGATGAAAGACCATGACTTTGACATCCAGGTCTTCGACCATTCTGCAAGGAAAGAAAGAGGAAGAGTTCCTTTGTCTGTTGCTTGTTCTTGTAACATAAAGGTATGGATTTCGCTTTCACAAGGCTCAGCGAGAACTTGCTATTTGGATCTGATCTATGCAGGGACAGAGAGCGCGCTCAGTCAGACACAGACTTACCCGGGAGATGAGCTTTTTTGGCCACTACTGAGAATCTTCACCATGTTAGATGGGCTTGTGTGTCCGTGTGTGTTTATGCTCTTGTATGCCTAGGTAGATCTAGTAAAGCCTTGTTCTTTCTCAGTGAAGTGTGATGGATCAGCAGTTACTCCCTTCCAGCACCTTTGACTTGATTCCTGGCAGGTGACTTTACTGTGCTTTTCAGCTAGGTTCAGTGTTGTTGACTGTCAGTGTCAACTGGGAAAGCCTCATTTAAACCACTGACAGATTCCAAAGGGAGACCTGAATTACTCAGTCACTCACCAGACCTTCATACTGCTTCATACTTACATGTTGAGGTTCTGCTTTGCTTTCTCTATGTCATTCTTGATTTCTGGGGTGATGTTAAACCGCAGCTTTTTCGGCATTGGCAAAGGAATCATGGGCGATCTTACCAGCTCAGGTTTCTTCCTGCATAGAGAAATGATTATGTTTAACTAGACCTTTAACATGAGGCTTAGCTAAGCACACCAGAGCCTGGGTAGAAATGCACAGGAGATCTTCCCTAACACCTTGTATCACTAGTCACAGGCTGAAAAAATCTTCATAGTGCCATGATAGTGTTTTTTGAAGGGTATGAATGAAATGTCTTCTGCCCAAAAGAAACACCTCTCCTAGGCAAAAGTCCTGTTCACTCTGAACAGTGCAATTCCCTGAGAAAGGAAGTGGTAGCAAAACTTATCAGAGTAGCTTGGCCACTCAATTCTCATCACGAATACAAGAACTGCAGTACCTAATGAGCATACCACTACCCTTTCTCCAGAACAAATTGCTGGGAGGTGAGCTGTGAAGAGGCATATTCTTGGGGAGCAGGTGGTTTAAAAACTATCTCCAATGCTGAGGAAAATTAGAGGAGGCAGGACTCACGTGTACTCCACGATGTGATCCAGAAGAGCAACAATGGGTGGGCCTTCTGAGGGAGCATGCTCATACACAAGACCACAGGAGCCATCTTCAGCAATGATGAACTATGAGAGAAGCACGAGAGGAGAGTGTTGAAGAGGGACATCCAGTGTGTGAAGCAGGAGCTATCCAGAGAGATCTTAGTATCTCACTGCTTTGTATCAGAATGGACAGTGATCCTATCCTTGTGCACTGGAAAGGTAACACAGAGTCTCATCTAGTAGAACAGCAATGGAAGCCTTTCAGGAGGCCTTGAAGATCTGAGACCACTGTTACAGTTTTGCAAAATTAACTGGCTAAGAATGTGCCTGATAGATATACTGGTGCTCAGTGTCCTGGTAATACAGAGTGGTTCAATGGGTTTGATTTACTTAGATGCACACAATACAGGAATAACATTACCATGTGCTGGCTTACCCTTACTTTTCAATTAGCTGGAACATCTCAACTTTATCCTATCAATGAAGAGTTCCAAACAGGGACAAAATAGCTGAATACATCATGAAGAGTTCAGCAGATATGAGAAGAAACTTTTAAAGCACCATCGCTACTATCCATGAGCCAGGATATTCCAACTAATGAAGGAGAAGCTTGAATAGCAGCTGCTGTTGAAGGCTCTTGACAGGACTGAATGGAGAAGAGATCAGAGGGATGCCATGGGATGGCAGCTGATGTTTGAAAAAACAAAACAAAAAGCCATCAGGCAGCTTCTGGCAGAAACAGGAAAAGTGACAAGCCCAGAGGAGATACAAGGAACAGACCTCCCTATGTTTGGGCTGCCTCCAAGCAGACAAGGCATTGTTCACCACAAGCAGAAAACTGATTTACAAGGAACACAAAGAACTGCTAAACTGAAAAAGCATGAGTAGAGGCAGTAAAAGAAACAGAAGTCCCTGAGGCAGGAACGAGTGCTAGAGGTGACTGCAAAGGAAACCACAGGATCTCATACTGTCAGCCACTACACCTTGTCTCCCCTATTTCTCCACTCTCTTGATATAACTTTCCTGCAAAAGGTTTCTGTGATTTCTTGGACTTTCGTAGTCTCAGGAAAAAGCATCTCCTCCAAACCTATGTCTTCAAGCATCTTTAGAGCATCAGCACTTACTTGAAGGGTTTTGTCGAACCATCGATTCCCACTGTTCCAGCGACTGCCTCCGCCATGCAGCATCTGAGCAGCCACACGGCTCTTGTAGATGTCCTCAGACACCCGTGGCATAGGTGCATCAAGGCAGACAGTGCAAATGCTCTTCTCAATTGTACGCACAGATTCCTTGTTGGTCTTATCTGGGAGAGAAATGAACAGCAAGTAAGAAACAGGAGTTGAAAAACTTGCATTTTAATTGGAGGGAGATTTAAATTTGAAAGAGCAGGTTTGAAGGACCATGGGTGCTTGCATTCCCATTGTACTTCAATGCAATGTTGGTCATTTAGGGGTATATACAGTAATAAGATTGTAGCCAGCTGGGCCGCTACAGATGCAAGCATGCTACATTCACCCTCCTTTTTTCATGTTTTGTACAGCCCACCCATTTGCAAGGAAACAAACTCTTAAGTTCAGGTCTAACAAACCAAGCTTCAGATTTCACCTGTGTACCTTCCAAAACAGAAATAACAATACTTTGCAATGAAATCAAGTTGCTGCTTTGAGGTAGAAAGCTCATGTTATCTGTCCGGGACAAACTTCCAAAGGAAAAAACTGAGCAGAGCACAGCAGTGAGGCTGGTAGTTAACGCATTCGTGGTGTTTGTTAGCACTTGCATGTCAGGGGCTCTACAGACCTTTCAGAAGGTTGTTGTAGGCTTTTGCCCAGCTGTTTCGGTGGTTGGTGGTGAGGATCCCGATAGGTTCTTTGTTTGTTTGGAGGGAGGTGTTCCATATCTTCTCCAGCTGAATGAAGAGCTGGTCGGTGGTAAGGGGACTTCCGTCACTGTTGTAAACATCCAGCTCAAAGAACTGAAGGTGTGAAGAGCAGACAAGGACAGAGACAGAACGAGAGATCTTTATTGTCCAGCCCCGGAAACAGGGAACAGCCACCTTGAGGAGGTAAGACCTGATCTAAGAACTTAGCTTGTAAGCAGACCTTTGAAAGATGCTTAGAATTGAGGGACCCAAGTCCAACGTCCCTTGCAGGGCATAAATACAGTCCAGGTTTTAAGCACCTCAGAAACCATGGTAATGAGGGCCAAAACACGAGTAATTCCTATTTCTGAGGCTCATCCATGGTGGTAGTTTGTTATCCAATTTCCACTTACAGTTTCCAATTCCAGACATGATCTCCGGGCTTTAGGAGACAGGAATTGCAGGGACAAGAAACAGAGAAGAGCATTTTTCTGCCTCATAGTCTGTTGCTCACATAAGGCAATCCCAGCTGTTGGCTAACTAAGGCCAAAGGGGATAAAGGAAGCAAGAATGAACTCCTGGTGAGGCAAACCTTGTGGCCAGAGACTTTTCTGTTATTCCTTTTCCTCTGGACCACAGCTAGCTGAAAGGGACACCCACATCTAAAGGATCCTCCTCGAAAGCTCAGGAGATGCTATACCTGGAAGTTATGAACCACTGTGATGTGTCTGGACTGCTTTTTGCCTTTGGCATAGTTGACAATGGAGTCCCGCTTGGGCCCGGGAATGCGGCAGGATGAGAGGATCTGGTAGTACTGGTTCATGCAGAGGGGCTTCCCACCCATGTACTCCACTGGGAGGGTTTCACTGGAGACACAGCAAGGTAAGGAAGAAGGGGAAGAGAAAACACAGCAGTGAGAAAGCCTGCACTCCTCACACAAGACAGGCACAGGCTCAGCCATGCAGGTCTTGTCACTCGCTCCTAGCAAGACCTAAATGTGTTGGTGCTGGCGGTATAAAAAAGGGGCCATCCTTCCTCATTCCTACCAGCTTTTTTAGTAGGGGCTACAAAAAATGTCTGTTTGCCAGCCTTTCATTTTGAAAGGGGAAAAACACTAGGTCTCTGGACCTACTACATAGCTTAGCATACACTATGTTGTCTGCAGAGGAGAATCCAGAGTACAGTATACTGGGAGATGTATTGTTTCCAGTGAAATAGCAGAAAGAGGTTTTCAGCTATAATGTTGAGCAGTGGGTGTGTGATGTGCTATCTATGACTTGTGGGACTCAATCGATCATTTGAGCAGTCATATTCCAACTACACTTCTCATGGTTGGCACCGAGCCTTGTCTGAATTTGGATGTAAAGGTGTGATATTGGGAATGTGTTGATAAACATACTTTTGGAATATAAATAAGACATGTTCAGCAGAGGTTTGTTGGTGATCAGAAGAAAATGGGTAGGGAGAAACAAGTTTCTTTAGAGCTCATACTGTCTAGCTGGGAGCTGAGAAACATCAGAAACCCAAAAGGAGAGAAACAAATTCCTGCTGCCTGAGCTGTAACTTGTTCTGTGGGCAAACAAAAGTATGTAGCTCCACTGGACTGTCAGTCACGCTCACTCCCTCTAAGCATGTATATGTGCCAATGAAAGTATTAAGGTAAACAAAGAACATGAAGAAAGAAAAGTAAATCTGCTTTTTTTCCAGTGGTGGTGACCTTGGCAGTGAGCAGTGATGTTGATTACAATATCTCTTTTCAAGTATGTGCTGTCTACTCCTGGCTCTCTATTTGGAAGGGAGATTTACTGACGAGGCTCAGCCTGCCTATGACAGTAAGGACACGTGAGAAGTCAGGAGGGTCACTAACTCACTTGTCAATCATGGTCTTGAAATCCAGGATGCCCTCAATGAGCTTGGCAGCAAACCTGGAAAAATATGAAATGTAACAAGTCGAGATTCAAACACAGAACATCTGGGGCTGAGAAACTAGCTGAGGAGGGCTAACAGAGCTCTCTCTGCTCCTTAGAAAGTTCAGCCTTTCTGCCAAGCCCCTGTTGTGCCCATCTCTGGTTAGCTGATACAGCCACTCTGGGGTTGTTATTTGAGGTTGCTGGATAGTCCTACCATGCAGCACTTTTTCAAAAATGTATCTTACTGTATAACCAAGGCACTCAACAACTTTCAAGAAAGCAGGGTTCAGTCCAGATACATAAATGACCCTCTTAACAGCAGCATTTTTTACTGTCATGTTGGGATGTTATCACATCCTAGTTCTGAGTCTCAGCATTAAAACAGCAGCAAGAAAAGGGGATTTCTGCCCTTCCCTGGCCAGGGGCCACCTCTGAGTTTCAAGCCAAGACACAGCTGTGTCTCCCTGCATCCAAGACTCACCACTGCTTGACTTAGTTCCTACCCAATGAATACTCTGCTGCTAATGCAACTCTTCAGAGCATTCCTTTGGCATTGAGGGATCTGAAACAAACGTAGGCATGGTGCATACTGACACCAAGGTGTTGTGTTTACCAGGATCAACATAAACACTGACAATGCCAACTCCCAGCAGGGAGGGAGGCTGTGACAAGCCACATCAAACTGCTTAGCTTGGGAGTGACAAGTTGGCCTACTCTACCTGGGAGCTCTCGCCCACGCATGGGAAGGAGGAGGCAGGAGGTCACTGTGACAAGAAGCTGCAGTCAGCTGAGCTTCAAAGGCTTTAAAGCAGTATGAGCATTTGGCATTTGCAGCCAGTGTCATCTAGATTTGCTCACCCTACCCATCCCTAGTAAAGATCAAAGGATGTAACTCCAAGAACCTAAGGGCTGTTAAATAAGGCATCCTGCAAAGTAGTTTTAAATTAAAATTTCCCAGCCTTACTGCAAAACCTGAGGCAGTAAAACAGCTGGGAAACAACAGTGAGAGAGACATGTGTGCCCCTCCAGAGAGCAGACAGCCTGGGAGCAGAGTTAGGGCTTGAGGGGGAGACGAGGGAGAGGTTAGCTGACTGATTTTCAGCCAGCGCTGTTGCCAGATTAAGGAATGGAGAGCTCCACTTTCTAAACTTGCCTTCTGGTTTCCAAAGCTTTAGTCTCAAGCCACACTGTCACGCTTCCTTCTGCAGCTGCAAACTATAGAAAGACACATTTAAATTGTATTTTATGTGGGAGCCCAGATTCTCGTGCAGCTGCTTGATTCCACTGGCTGGGGCACTGGTAGTGCTCCAGATCTTATCTTCTATTTGGATAACTTGAGAGTGAATGATATGAGAAAGAGCTTTCAAAGATGTTTGTCTAGTCTTGCACTGTCCCTGTAAGGCTCACCCTCTGCACCCCTGCTCAGGTGTATCCAAGGCAGTGGAAGGGAGAATTTGTTTTCAGCCTCATAGCTCCCCTGGCTGGTACTTTTGATCTGCCAGAGCAGTGATGACTGGCAACTGTGGCAAAGGTAACCCTGCATAAAGGTCAATGCTAAAGTTTTGCAGGTGGATTTAACGCAGTCGTAGTGGTGGTTAAAAATTAAAGACAGCCCACAAAGAGAGGACATGGCAGGGTTTGATTGCAAGGGAAAACTTGGGGTGGAGAGAGGCTGGTGACTGTTAAGTTTTCCAAACCATGAATCCGCAAGTGGAATGACACAAGAGGGGGGACAGTCCCCTGCAGGAACAGACTGACTGATAGTCCCTGCAGCAGGTTCCCCCATCTCTTTAAACTAGCAAACTCCAGAGCCATTTCTGGTTGGTCTCCCTTACGTGCCTGGGCTAGTTTTTATGCCTCCTTTCACTGCACACACAATCTTAGTGCGTTGTAGTCTTTAGTCTGTCAGATACATCCCTACCAATGCCTCCAGCCAGCAACGTGGCCATCATGCAATGAAGATCTGCACTATTTAGTCCCAGTTTAGTACCTGAACTACTGGACTCTTCCGTTTTCCCTCTTAATGAAATATTTAGTCTGGTGCAACCAAGAGTGTCCTTATAGCCCAGCAGCCTTTCCTTACCTGTACAGCAACAGATAAGTACAACAACAACTCTCCTGCACAGCACAGAGAGCTATCACACTTGGGGACTGCATGCTTATTCCTCTTTCCCAGTCAGCCTGAACACCCTCCTCCCTGTCCAGCAGAGACAGCTTATCCCATCTGAAACCTAGGGGAAGGCAGAAAAGGACTTTACCTGAGCTGTCCTTGTCGATCCAGAAAATCCTGCTTAGGTAAAACCACACCTGGGCTGGAGTGGACCACAACTGGCAGGCGATACTCCAGGTAAGCTGTCTTCAGCCACCAGTCTGAGAGCTGGGACAGAGAAAGGCAACATGCAGGCATGGCGTCTGCTGCTGTTTGACTCAAGCCTGGGTGAATGGTCTCAGCATCCTGCCCCCAGTTCTGTCCCACACTTTGCAAACAAATTGTTTGGGTTTTATGCTTTGCACATGGAAGGGTAGAGGGGGGGTTTGAGCAAGGCAGTAGGGGATCTTGGTGCAGGACTTGAGCAGAGGGTTTCCTTCAACTTCTTGGGGCAACTGTGTGATGCTAACAGGTTAGAGGCCTCAGCAGCCACAGATAGGGTCAGCGACTCCCTGTTCTGCTGTAAATCTCTCTGCTCACCCAAGTCCTGGTGAGGAGCTCACACAGCACAGAGGAGGTTGGCAGCAGACTAGTCATGAAGGTGATGCCATAAAAACACAGGCGCTAGTGGATGCAGCCAGGACATTGGAAAGGTGTGCATCAGACCTCCACCCTCCCTAACCAGAGCCTGAGGCCAGAGTCCCAACCTACCCAGTTCTCTGTTTTCTTGGCTCTTCTCTCCAGGCCTTTCTGCAGCCTCTCCCCAACGCCTCCTGGCTTGCGGAACTCAGCCACCAGCTCCTGTGTGTGGTTCAGCTCCTCCTCGCTGATGATGGGCTGCAGAGCCAGCAGGTAGCGGTCCAGCGTTTGCTGGAGTGGCGGCACAGGGAGGTGGGGAAGTGCTTCCTGATGAAGTTGGAATCTGCCTGGGATCTTGCCTAAAGCTGTCGGCTTCAGCAGGCCGTAGGGCCTGGCCTGCAAAGCACAGAGCACATGTCGAGACAAAACTTCCCCCTGATGTGCACGAGGTAGCAAATAACCTGGATCTGGGAGTCTCCATCCTATCCTCTCTGAGGGCACACAGATGTCTCAGCATGGGAGCAGAGCACACAAAGCACCAATGCAAGGCGCAGGTCTACTGACTGCATGCTAGAGATGGTTGTAGGACATCCAGAAAAGCTGCAAAAGAGAAACTTGATCTCCCAAGATACTGATTCTCAGCTCATCAGAGGAAATGGTGCCAGAATAATGATACATCTCCCTCTCTCTGGGTACCTTCCAGCTGAGAGTCCCCATGTGTTTGACAAAGTCAAACCCTTCCATCCCATGGTAAGTGGGAAGAAAGTAAGTCACGAAAGAAATACTCATCTTACATACTGTCAGAAGCTGTTTTGTTACTTCTTACAACAGCGTAAGGCAAGAAAATTAAGCAGAACCCTTCTGCCAAATCAAACTACCCTTTGGACTTTGAGGAGGCAGAATGTAGCTAAGTTTGGGGCAGGATTAAAACACTGCTTCTCTGACTGGCTGGGGACCGTGAGTCACAAGCGAGGGTCAGGGAAGGACTGGCGGTGATGTGTAGGCCTTGAGGCAATGCTCCTTTTTGCTGGTGAACCTCACAGTTACTGGAAGAACCCAACTATATTAACAGAACCTCTATCCAGTCGTACCAGTGTGGGACTGGTCAAATTACAGGAGCCTTTGGAGAGGGAACAGGGAGAGCTGTTCAGGAAATCGTGGGTGATGCCAACAGGCTCCCAAGAGCCAGTGGGATCATGTGGAAGTGAAAGCCTTAAAAAGCACCATACCATTTCCCCGGGCGGAGAGATGAAACAGAGCAAACCCAATTGCTAACCAGGAAATAAACTTGGCAGTTTTCCCCCAAAAGAATAAGAACATGCTCTTGGGTGAACAGGGTTGAACATCCTTCAGCTTGAAGATGTTTAAATTGTACTCTGGAGGTTTTCAGTTCCCTCTGCTCCTCCCCATCTATTGGATCTGCTGAATCAGACACTCTCTTACAGGACTCCGGACTTTGCATCGTCAGTGTACTGTGGATGCAAAGCCAGGGAGAACATTCCCTTTGATTTCCAAGGCAATGAGAAAACTTAACTGACCTCCCACCTCCTCCCAGTAGTTAAGCACAGAGAAGACAGAGCGAGCTAAATCTGCAAAGTGACAAAGCCTCTGCATGGTGCTGAGCCCCCAGGGAAAATGTCCAATGCTCTCTGAAAGACCTGGCAAGAAAGGTGAGATCAAGGTTTGGAGAAGGAAAGTTAAAAATAAGAGCAGGGGGAATTACTGAAGCATGAAAGAGTGGGGCTGGGAAGAAACGAAGGGTGTTAATCATGGCAGCGTTGGCATACTGTACCTTCTCTGCTTGCTTCTGCTTCCTATCCATGGCTGGTAGGACAGAAAAGATCGTAAACCTCTCCCTCGGCCTGTCTCGGTTTCCTCTTCCACCTGACAATGTGCTGCCCATGCAGGGCGTCACCTCATTAGCAAACTGCCACATGACTGCTCTGATCAGAGGGGTCAAGGCCAGACACAGGCCTGGGAGAGGCAGGGGGTAATCGGGCCACTGGGTTGCATCAACTGCCATGAAAGCGCCTTCTGGGGAGCCCTCCCACGGCAGTGTCAGCCCTGCATTGCCCTATCGGTGCTTGCTGAGCAATACTGTGTGGGCAGCGTCTCTCTCCGATCAATAACTCTGGGCCTCCAGCCATGGCAGAAGTGAAAGTGCTGGGGACATCATTCCCTCAGCCTTTGCGTGGACCAGGAAACTACAGCAGCTGTTGTGAGAGAAGCCTGAACATCAGCCAGGAGAGACTCCAGTTTACATCCTGGAAGGAGATGACACTGTGGGCTGTCACCAGATGGGACAAGCTGCAGGGAGGACTTGTGTGGGAGATTGGGAACTCAGTCCCTTTGCTTAGGCAAAGGTGGCCAGAGTGTGTCAGATGAGGGTGACAGCTCTCCAGCAGGAACTGGACAGTGACCTGGCATCACTGCAGGTGATAGTAGGATTAGTTGGAAATGGGAGCGAATTCAGTTTGGGGCTAATGTGGTGCCTTAATTGCACTCACGCCCCATGCATGTGTGGTCATTATTGCAAGCTGAGACTTTGGGGAGTTCTGGATTGTCAACCCTTAAAAAAAAAAAAAAAAAAAGTATCTCCAAAGCAGGTCAACAACAGAACTGTGCAGTCACAAAGAGTATCACCCCGTCCTTCATGTCTGAGGGGCGGACACGCACAGTCTTCTACATAGCTAAGATCAAGTGTGATGATTCCAAACAAACTGGTTCAGATTTTCCCTGGGGTAACAGTGAAAATCCCAAACCAAATTAATTGAAAACGCTGCATGTTAAAACGTGGAGTGGATTTGTATCCTTCTTCTTTTATGCCCTCTGCTCATTTGGTTTGAGGTCAAACTCAAGTGTTTGGTGCAAGGAGGAATAGTGATCGCAGCTGAACAGAGGAGGCAGCTGGCAGCAAATGGAGCAAAGAGTCCACCTTTCACCACAAGCAACAGGGAAAACGAACACCAGCGGAGAGCGGGGTGTACAGACATGGCCAGCTCGTGGGCTGGCATTGCTCCCGAGCCATGCTCCAGTACAGCAGATGACCTTTTCCAGAGCCTGCAAAGCTGGTGGGAAATCTACCTGCAGCCTGGGGCTGGGGTGCAGGAGGAATTTCACAGCAGTGTCCGATTCCCAGCACGGCCACAACACTTAGTGTCAGATGACAGAGGTTTGTCTTTTTCTTTGCTTTTCAAATTGGAAGCTGGAGACCCCCTCAAGCCCAGAGACAACCACCCCTGCCTGGCTCCTGAGAAAGTGTCTCTGGGAGTGAATCTATCATGTAGCTGCTGTCATCAGGCTCTGCCTCCTCCTCCCCGGGATCAATCAGTGTTTGCAATAAACAGTTGCTAAGACCAGGCGCGGGGCTGACAGCTCTGCAGCGTGTGTAGCCTTCCCCCTGCTTGCAGGGAAAGGTGTGTTTTAAAGGGGAA
>NW_010563337.1:0-298 GCF_000687285.1 Phaethon lepturus | reverse complement strand
CCCTCTCCCCCCCCTAGCAATTGTCCAAACCGACGAAGCCGTGTTTCTCCTCCGGCGCCGGACCGTGACAGCAGCAATGCCGCGGATCGGGCCAGGGTGGGCCTTCGTGCCTTGCGGAGCCATCTCCTCCCCTGCCCCTTCTAAACGCCTCCATGCACCTCGAAGCGGCAGGTCGTGGCCGTGGCGGAGGCTCCCCCGGCAAAACCAGCCCGTGACACCCGCGTGGCGGGTCCGCGGCCCAAGCCCGTGCTCAGGTCCCCACTAACCGCAGGCGGCTCCTGCCCGTTGTCGAGGCCCG
>NW_010563336.1:0-2122 GCF_000687285.1 Phaethon lepturus | reverse complement strand
AAAGCATCTCCAAGCCAACGCGCACCGCGCAGGAGCGGGCTCCGCGGCCGCGACGTGCCGGGCTCTCCAGCAGCCGTCGCTTCGTGCCCAGCCTACCCACCCAAGCTCCTTTCACTCGCCTCTTCTAAAAAGCTTTTATAATTCATCAGGAAAAGTGAAAAACCATTCAGAAATTATACAGTGCCGCGTTTCAAAGAGTTTACATCTCATTTCAATAAGGAGAGGAAGGGTAACAGCCGGTTCCTCCACGGCGCTGCGCAGCCGGGGCCCTAGGGAAATGGCACCCAGGAGCTCCGGCCCCCCCTCCGCTCCGTCATCCCGCAGATTACACACGCAGACAAAACATGGCGTCTGGTACCCTTTCATTACGCCTTCATTAAAAATAGGGCTTCATATTATTTTGGAAAATATGCATGTGCCTACACGGCAATTTGGTATGATAAACTGACATCCATTTACTTCTTAAAACCCGTCAGCTGATGCTTGCTCAGAAATAATGAGCAGCCATAAAATCCCGACTTGTTGGCTTTTGCCTGACGTGCCACATAGGGATGTCTTAGAACCGACACCAGGACTGCACCATGAAAGAGCTGCCGGGAGATCAAAAGAGAGAAAACACGTACCCAGTGGCTTTTGCTCATCATTAGGAGACAGCCGAGAGTAGGGAGGTGGTGGAGACTCTGGAAAAACAAAACTTTGTGTTAGTGCTGCATTCAATTAGCGAAACCCTCGTGCTTTCTCTTTCAGGGTAGGAGCTCTTCCAAGGTTATAAACACCCAACGGAAGACTCGGGGAAAACCCAACTTGGAAGCAACTCAAGACCAAGAGTTTTCCAAATCTTTGAAGAATGGGGTTTCCACCTTGGCCTTCCAAAGCAGGCTTTACTACTGAAAATGCTGCGGTCCTCCCCTACCCCCTGCCAGCCCTGTACCCCTGCCTGGGCACCCACAACCTGAAGCACACGAAATGGCACGCTGCTCCCAAAAAATGACGCTTTCATCATCTGCGTTGGGAGATGACCCTCCAACCATGGCTCAAACACACACAGACTTAACAAGAGCTCCCCGAACGCACTGCAAGGACTGAAAAAGGGTGTCGGGTGATGAAAAGACATTCCTCTTGGCGCATGAAGCCTGACACCAGGGGCCAGGCTGGCTTCAACCAACAAGCCACCGAAGTAACTTGGGTCCACCCCAACAAACCCCTCGGCACACAAGTGGCTCAACAGCAGAGGCCTCCCGTGATCCCGCTCGGCCCCTCCTGCCCCGCTCACCCCGACGCCCCTTCAGCAAAGCTCCCAAGCTCACGCTCGGCTTTAAGCAGCGGCACATCCGCCGTCACGCGCTGGAAGTTAAGCAAGCCCTTAGAAGCGCTTTGCTGAATCAGGTCACCTAACTGGCTCTTGCCGTCCTTGTAAGGGTCAAGACCACGCGAAAGGCTGACGAAGGTCAACTCTGTGTGCTGGTTAAGAGGCTTTTTTCTTTTCCCTGCCGAATTATGGCAGCGATGCGTTTCTTGAGTTAGAACTTGCTAAAATTGAGGAGCGTGCAGCTGGCTGGGCTATGCCACGGCACCAGCACGGAGCAGACACCGACTTCAGCGAGAAATTGTACTGGAAAGTTAATGGCATCCCATTGACCCCGGACTACTGAAACAAGGGCGCGCTCCCGAGTTCCCACACGGATCCAAAAACAAGGTACTCAGCCCAACCACTGCAGCTCAGCTTGGGGTAGTTCACGAAGAACCACCTCAGCATCCCCCGTGCGATGGCTCCAGGATGGCTGGCGGTCATTTATTGCCTCTAAGAAAAGGTTCCTCACCCCGCTTAACCGAGCTGCGCAGCAGCAAGATGCTCTTCTCACAGGGCGCGTAAGAGTCTCCAAATAAAAAATAATGGCTCCAACGTCCCAAACTGGATGGAACAGCCCGACCCGCGCCACACGCAGCGGGCTGGCCCCACGCCAGAGCCAGACCTGCTGCCACAGGGGACTTCTTCGAAGCACGAAGGCGTTTTCATGCCGCTCAGCTACGTCACCGGGCGGCAAACACCAGGGCGGATGGTCTCTGCAGGGGACCATGCACACTCTTGTGAAAAAAGCCACGGAGGCCCTTCCCGGCCGCC
>NW_010563335.1:737-6565 GCF_000687285.1 Phaethon lepturus | reverse complement strand
TGGGGGTTCAGTGCCCGGAGCACGTCAGCCCCGTCCTGGGGGGCAGCGGGTCGCTAAATAGCACCGGAAGGTGCTTTGGGATTCACGGATGGGGAAGTCGCGACCCTCCAGGATGGGACGGCGAAGCCCAGGCGCTTTTTCTCAGCTGTAAAACGTGACCTTGGTCTTGACAAGCCCGAGACATGGAGGTGCTCTTCGTCTCCAAAGGTCCCTACCCACCATGGTTGAGCCACCGCTGCTTTTTTTGTTGAGCCACCGCTGCACGTGCCACCCTTCCCCACGTCGGGTCCACCCCGAGAGGGTGCCCGCCGAGGGCAGATGGGGCACGACCACCAAATTCATCGCTGTTCCCGTGCCGGACCGGGCTGCGAAGCGCATTGCACAGCACCATCTGCGCCACGCAACCCCCCCGGGTTCAGCACGGTCCTTGGGGTGCAAAGTGCATCGCAAAATAAAGCACAGCCCCCCGAGTTCATCACCGTCCCGTGCCAGGTCGGGCTGCAAAGCCTGTTGCAAAAAAATCGCCGACAAAATACAACCCCCCCAAGTTCATTGCCGTTCCCGTGCCAGACCGGGCTGCAGAGTACATTGCCAAAACATCCCCCATAAAATGCAACCGCCCCAGCTCATCGCTGCCAGCCGGAGCCACCACGGTCTGGCGGGGACCGGCTGGGAGCCAGGACAGAGCCCTGCGGGGACAAGGAGAGGGTCACAGGCACCGGTGGCTCTGCTCTTGCCCCCGCAGACCTGCTAACGCAAACACTTAATTTATTCACCTACGTGCATTTGCCGAAGGGAGCCCTGGTCACACCCGGCCGAGCAACTCAATTACCCCTGTAATACCCGAGCAACAGCACGTACAGACTCCATTACCGTGGAAAAAAAAATCAAAAAAATCAAAAATCTTGCTTTGGGGCATGTGAAATGCCACGTGTGAAGGCAGGGAGTACAGGCAGGAGTGGCATCACTGGGGCAGCCCACTCCCTCCTCCACTAAATCGTTAATTTATCTCTGCTTTGGACCTTGATTTTGACCAATTTCATCAGCTCTTGACCTTGCAGTTGAGCCGCAGCCCCACGACCGTGGACGCGGGGCTGCCGGCGATGCTCTACCTTGCTCAGGATGTAGATGAGGTCCCCACGGCGGAAGGAGAGCTCGTCGGGATGCTCGCTGCTGCAGTCCCACACGCCTTGGTAGTAATTAGCGTAATCTCGCCAGGGACCTCCTGGGGAAAAAAAAAAGAGAGGTCAGGGGGATGGGGAATGATATGGGGATATACTGGAGTTGTGGGGTGGGATGCTGGGGGAGAGGGGCTGGTATTTGTTGGGGAAAGGAAGGAAATGTTGGTAACACTCATTTTGCATTTCAATTAAAAGGCCGATGCCAAACAGGTACTGCAAGAAAAAGGGGCTGGTCAATAAATAAATAAATGCAATAACTACCAGTAAATACAGGAAAACACACTGGGAAAAGTTTCCGTTTCAGAAAACCCTGAATTAAAGCTGTTTACTACGAACCACAGAGGGAACCCAAGACGCCGTCCCTCTCTCCCAAGTCCCTCATCTCCTTCTCGGGCTCCAAGCAAGCTGTCCCCGAGGTGGACATCCACGACTTGGGCAAGGAGGGGACACGTGGCACCAGCGCCAGCTCTGCTGGGTGGTGTCCCCACCATGGTGACGGCCATGCCAGAGGCCACGGGAGGGGAACACCGTTAATTAACACCGGTACTTGCACAAGGAGGATGCTGCCGGGGAAGGTGACAGCCAACTTAATTAATTAATTACAGAAGCCAAGCAGGGGATTGCAGTCGATGGAGCAGGTCCCGCTCAGCAAGCGAACGGCACCCACTGCTCGACCGGGAGCGCCCGGAGCAGGAACAGGGATGGGAGGAGAGCAGGGAGCAGACATCTGCCTTCATCCCCCGTTCCCGCGAGGTCCAAGAAGGTCCCGTGGCACGATATAACCTGATGGCTCAGGTCTCGATCCTCCCGTCGAGCCGGGAGTTTGGGAAGGCAGAGCCTTTGCTCGATGCCTGTGGCCACAGCCTGCTGCAGAAAGGCAACATGAGCCAGAAAACTCTTTTTTTTTTTCCTTTTTTTGTTTTTGTTTTGCAGAGGCAAATGATCTGTCTGCTGAAAGCCGTGGGTCTGGGCCGACGAGACTGTTGGCAAAGCGTGCCCAGGCTGGGGACTGCCCTGGGCTAAATGTGCGCGTGGGTTTTCTGGAAAACGGCGCAGCAGCGTTTCCAGAACAAAACATTGCCACCTTCGCCGCCTCAGAATGGCATTTCCCACCCCAGAACCCGGCCCAGAGACCAGAGCCACCACGAAAGGTGGGTCCCTGCCTTGCGATGGGACCAGATGAGCCTGATGCCAAGGTCTTGCAGAGCCCCACGCCCGCAGGAGACGCTTGAACAAGGACGAGGGAAGCAGCTTGTCCCAGCACATCCAACAGATCCTTCACAGCATCACCCCCCCCCAAATAACCCAGATTCCTCATTTTCAAGCACACAAGACGACTCTTAAAACATGCTCCCGGACCAAAGGCTTCAGGCAGGAGACTGCTCTGATGGCACAGCACCGAAGCGGGGGTGAATCCAGATGTCACGACACGGCCATCTCCATGATGTGACCCCCATGGATAATTAAACCCAGTAAAACCACGTTCTGCCGGGGCAGGGATTCGAGCACCGGGGCTGTACCAGCGAGCTGTGCTGCTCTGCCACGCAGCTGAACCAAGCCCAGAAAGCATAAATAGAAAATATCGAGCACATGTTGGAGGAAATGTTTCTAATATGGTATAAGGGACCGAGTGATAAGGGTGCATCTGGAGTACTGTGCCCAGATTTGATCACCTAAATATGAAAAAGGACATTACAGACATGGATAATGGCACAGCAGGGAGCAACCGGAATGACTCAGGGACTTGGGGAACTTAAATAGAAAGGCTGGGAGAAAAAAAAAAGTAGGTCTGCATCCTTTGGAAAGTATTAAAGGGGGAGCACACAGTGGCGAGGAAAAGATTGTGAAGGGAATAGGAGGAGTAGGAGCTACTGAGTTATTTAAGCTCGTGCTAAGTGCAGGAACCAGAGGTTATGAACTGGAGGCAGAGGAAATGTCAGGGCGCGCGGGCGCTGAGCAGGGGGACGAGGCAAGCAGCAGCTTTGGTAGGAGCCAGCAAATGGTGTAATTAACACAAAAGGTCGTTACGGGAGGGTGTGAGGACAACACCGTGATGCAGAGAATAACCCAGCACGTGGGGACGGCGCTCAGGCACTGACCTGCTGGTGTGCCCGGTGAGGCAAGGCTGGGGAACGGCTGCTTCGGTGGTATCGGGAATACCAGTAATTCTACGGAGCATCGTCATTAACTTGCTGGCAAAGAGATTTAACCGTAGCCATCCCCCAAATCAGCCTCCGCTCCTCTTCAGAGGGAGTTCTGCTCTGTGTCACTAAGGTAGCGGGAGGGGAAGGAGGTTCGGGCTGAGGCAGAAAATACGTCTTCCTACAAGATGCTTCCAGAGCCGACAGCACCCATCGCCCTCCCGGAGCTCCCCGGGACGGGGACACGGGCGCCCGCTCGCCCGTGACGCTGCCGGGGAGCCGGAGCCAGCCTTGTCCCCGTTGTCCCCCATTTACCAGGAACGCTTGGGAGGTGCCTCCCTATCCCGAATCTGCTCTTTCCTGCTCATCCGAGGAACAAGAGGACCTCGGGGGCCGCTGGCCACCCCGTCACGGCGCGTTGGAAGGAGAGGCCGTGGGTAAAGCAGCGACTTTGCGGCAGCCGCGCGCGTGAGCCCGGACGTGATGCTCTGCGAGCACAGAGGGAGAAAATTTTCCAGCCCGCAGGAAGGTTTACGCTCCCGAAAGTTTGGGGATTTTTTCCCCAGCTATGTCAACTGCTCGGACGGAAGGTCTCATCCCTCCCTCCACAGGTCAGCACTAATTGCATCGGAGCGGGGAGAAGCCTCACGCCGAAAGCGCGGTCGGGCTCTGCGCTTCGTTCCCGGCCGCAGCTGCAAAAGCCACGAAGATGTTCGTGCCAGCGGCCGAGAACACCCTGTTAAAACTAAGACCATTGAAGTGAGATCCTGGCTCGTATTTTAGCACTTCAAGATAAAGCCAGGCAAGGGAGGACTTCAACGTGCCGCCTCCACGTGGGACGGTGAATGTCCGTGATCCTCCAGGCCGGGTGGGATGGGGGCTGGATCCAGACAAGCCACCCCAGGACTCCTGCATTACTCTGCGTTAATTCTGCTCACTTTTACAGAAAAGAGGTTTTGTTTAAAAAGCCCCAGTGCCCCGTCTAGACATTTAAATCTGCGTTCAGGGCAGAGCCGCGATTCCAGTGCAACTGATTTACACCGATGTAAGTGGGACGAGAGCCTGCTCCCATGCCTACGGGCCTGGGGGTCATTAAGAAAACCAGCCAAATGTGACAACCGCATCATTTTCTTCTGTGGCCTGAGCAGCCCCGAGCAGGGGCTGTGGGAGAGGCATGATCCTCCCCAACCCCTTTGCTTCGGGCGTGTTGCTTCAGAAGCCTGTTGATGCTGAAACCTAATGACAACCGTCTGCAGCTCAGGGGTTTCCAGTGCCGTGCTCATGCTAGGTGAAACCTCCCGCCGTGCTAAGCAGAGGCAGGCTGCGAGGATTTTTCGTTTTCCAAGCGGAGGAATTTCGCTCTGTGTGTGCTTGGCTGGTAAGCTCGCACCGCAGCAGCAGCCCTGACGCCCGGCCGGCGCAGAAGGCAGGGATTAAGCAGCCTTGAGCGAAGCAAATGGGCGTCTTGGCAGGAGCAGCCTGAAGCTCTCAGCTGGATTTGCTGGGCTGCTCCAGCGTCGTGGCATCCTTGTGGCTCTTAGAAATTAGAAACAATAGTTTTCCATTAGCCAAATGCTCATCTGGCAGTTGGGCCGTGTGATACAATTCAGAAATAGCCCCTTCCCTCCGTCCCTGCAGCCCGGCCCTCTGCTCCAGGACTCCCGTCACCCCTTCTCGCCCTTGCTCCAGTTGGGCAGCAGCACAAATTGCCGCGGCAAAAGGCACGAGGGCTGGGCTTCCCGGCGCTGCCATAACCTTTCCCTCTTGAAACGCAGCCCAGCGTTTCAGAAGCAAGAGTCTAATCCATTATTTAGCGTAAAAACAGACACAGGACTTAAAGCGATCGTGACAATGCTAATAACTAAACCAGTTATAACTATTAACAACAATTACAGCTGCCAGGCAGATGCTAATGAGGATGAGCAGGGTGTTTAAATGGCTGGCAGGGCTGTGACAGGCGAGAGCCAAAATCCTGGGGGTGGCCTTGGGGTGCAGGTTCATCGTCACCGCTGGCACCAGCCTGCCACGGAGCCGTGCTCCGCACCCCACTGACCCCCCCCTCGAGCCGGAAAACCCCCGGGGGAGCTGCTTTTCTGCCACCTGGTCCTTCGGATGCTTAAAAGCTGAGGCGGTTGTGAAAGGCAAAGAAAAACGTGCACGTGTACGTCCCATCTCCGTCTGCTTTCCTTACCCCGTGCCGAGGCGGCTCCAGGAGAAGCGTGCGGTCCTGCTTTACGACCACGGTACAGTTTATAAAGACCAGGGCGTCGTTTCCCCCGGGGGAGCTGCTTTTCTGCCACCTGGTCCTTCGGATGCTTAAAAGCTGAGGCGGTTGTGAAAGGCAAAGAAAAACGTGCACGTGTACGTCCCATCTCCGTCT
Source organism: Phaethon lepturus (assembly GCF_000687285.1). Taxonomy (NCBI): domain Eukaryota; kingdom Metazoa; phylum Chordata; class Aves; order Phaethontiformes; family Phaethontidae; genus Phaethon; species Phaethon lepturus. The sequence continues at coordinate 863 of NW_010563335.1, read as the reverse complement.
GCTTTCCTTACCCCGTGCCGAGGCGGCTCCAGGAGAAGCGTGCGGTCCTGCTTTACGACCACGGTACAGTTTATAAAGACCAGGGCGTCGTTTTTTCCAAGCTCTGGGTGCTGGTACCGGCTGCGG
>NW_010563335.1:0-541 GCF_000687285.1 Phaethon lepturus | reverse complement strand
CAGGCCTGAGCACCCTCTTGGGCTGGGGATAACACCCAGGAAACATCCAAGGGGGTTTGATGTTGGCCAAAGGGCTCGCTGGATGTTGGAGCAGGCTTTCCGGAATTGCCACCGGGAGGGGTAACCAGCTGAGCAACGCTTGGGGTGCGCGTGCCTTCAGAAGAGCACGAGTGAAGCTGGTTTAGCTACCCCCCATCCACAGCACCCACCACGGGACCCCTCCGGTCTCCATCGCCCCACGAGCAGGATGCCTGCTGTGGGTGCCCGGCTGGGGTGGGGCCGTCCCCTCCAAGCTCCGGAGCAGGAGGATGGTGCGGGAAGTCCTCCCAAGCCGGGCTTTGCCAGGACGACGTGTTTTCCCGCGCGGCGAGGCGTGAGCGGAGCAGCAGGAAGCCCCCGGCCGGTCCAGCCCCGGCTGCTCGGACACGAGCTCTGCTTTCCCGCGCCGGGGCGGAAGCGGCGATGGAAAGCGAAGCAGGTGGGACCGGGGCGGAAACGGATCTTCCGCTCCCATCCCACGGCGCAGGTCCTTAAGGAAAAA
>NW_010563334.1:0-1393 GCF_000687285.1 Phaethon lepturus | reverse complement strand
GGTCGGAGGAGAGGCAGGGAAATAAGCCACTGGCACGGGAGAGGGACGGGGAGGGAAAGATGGTAGCTGCTGGAAGGAAGGTCTCTCTCTGCAGCGGCCTCAGAGAGCAAGAGCTGGTCGTGGCGTAAGCGGAGAAGGAGAGAGGTTTTGCCAGCAAGGCGAAAGGACTGTAAGAGAGCCGACTTCCTAATGAGCGCACATAATGCTGTAAAGGGTTTCAGTATTTTATGCCTTTCAAGATACGACTATCAGCAAGAAGAAAAAAAAAATTATTTTAACACAAACGCAGCCATCAGAAACTGTTCGTTACACTCTGGTAAACATCCCCTCACGGTGAAATTATTGGGGGGGGGCGGAAAGCAGGGCAAGAAAACGCATCTTCTTCTAGTATACGCAGCGCTCTAATTAAAGAATTTGATTATTCTTTAGGTCTTCCTCTGGTTCCTGTGACTTGACTTCTTTTTTTCTTCTTTTTTTCTTTTTTTCATTTTTTTAACCCAGTACAGATATTCGAAACAAGTATTTGGTTTAGATACATAGAATAACGGAGGTTAAACCCACGTTATCTAGGACTTATCTTAAAGTACACCACTAAGTACAGCCCTTTTCCTTCTCTTTATTTCAGCATTACACATTCTGATGCTGAAATATGCATCATTTTTGACAGCTTCGGAGTTATGAAACCAAAGAAACTTGTAGGTGTCATCTGTCGGAAATAATTTTCGTTACCGCCTGTAGGTTTAACGCTGTCTTTCTATTCGTTGTTTGTGCTATTAAAATAAATTCTAAATAAAATTATTCAGTATTGTTGCCGGATCGCCCGTGGACCGCTGCCCTCGGCTTCCCCAGTGTCATCATCTTTCAGTTTAAATATTCAAATACGCGTTTAGAAGAAGAAGGCAGATTAACCTCAAAGTTTCTGTCTCACTCTATGTCTCTCGCACGGAAAAATAAGGGCACACTTCGGGCACACAAATTACAGAAGGATTAGCTCTTCCAAAACTAGGAGGAAAAATCCTATTTATCTTTGAATATTTCCATCACGGCTTAGTATTTGGCGGGGGCGTCTTTTTAATAAGCTGACCTCCTTAAGATATTTGCGGAATGAACCCTTCTTAAAATCGCGTTTGAATTAAGCTGCGCTCAAAATATCAGAGCCAAATTACCTCCCTCCTTTGAGTCACTAGTTTTAAAGTTAAATTATGACGCCCACCGTGTAGGTATTTCTGCCCGAGAAAGGCGACTTGCCACCATTGTGTTAAAAGAAAAAATCGAGCGTGCACATTCGGCCACTGCTGAGACGAGGTTTTCAGCAGCCCGTGTCAGCCAGGGCAGTCCCGGGGGCTTTAGGGATCACCCCCAGGTACAGAAACTGCTGTACAGAAACCGCTCT
>NW_010563333.1:0-12580 GCF_000687285.1 Phaethon lepturus | reverse complement strand
GCACCCCCGCTCTGCCTCCTCCACAGCGCCGCCGCCCGCGGGCTTCGCCTCAGAGGCCGCGCGCGGGGCGCGGTCTCCCACCCGGCACCCCAGGCAGCTTCCGAACAGACCGTTTTAAGGAGCGGAGGGGGGGGCTGGGAAGGGTGTTTTTCCGTTCTCCTTCCACCGTCTGTTGGCAAAAGTGATCCCAGGCCTTCTTGTTGCAGACAGGCAGGGCCAGGTCAAGGACCACGGTGACTTCACGTCCTGCAACGAGCTGAAACTATAATTAATTTGCTTTCCTACAGAGCACCTGGCAGGTCACCCGCCCCTGGCACCTGCTGCGCTTCTCAGCTTAGCATCTGGCTGCTGCTTTTGCCTCACTCTGTGACTGCTGTCAATAGCCATTAGCCATTTAAAAAAAAAAATCCTTCAATAAAATTGAATATAGTGAAATAGATGGCTCTTCGGTATTCTGTAAGTCCTCTGAGGAGAAGGGGCTGTGCTCCCAGGCGGAGCCATTAAACCAATTAGCCCCTCTGCACCCCACTTCTCCATCTGTAACGCAGGGAGAAGGGATGCTTATGCTTACGGAGTTAATGGTGTGCAAACCTACATTTCTCTAACATCCTCCTCTCTCTTTCCATCCCCCCAGAAAAGAGATTTTTGTGAGGAGTGCTCTTGGTCATACAGTTGCCGTATCCAGTACTGTATCTGGCCTTTCAGATGAACAAAGCAATCATCCAACGCATTGTTGCTCTCAAGTTTCTATAAGCTGAAAGAAAGATTTGCGAAATTCTGTGTTTTTCTGACTTTCTTACATTAAAGCCAGCCTCTTCCCATGGATCCAACAGCTTTTCACTACCTATAATGCCGAGGGATTAATTCAGTTGTCTTTGCACTACCAAAAAAACTTCAAACAATTTTTTTTGTCAGTAAACATTCTCACCTTTATAAATTCAAGGTCTCTGGTGGAGAATTAGCATTATACAAAGAACATCTGAAGCAATTCCATAGCACCAGGCTACATTTGGATGAACTTATGACTGCAATCATACAGATCTTTAAAATATCGATTTGAACAGGATGAGACTATGAAATAGCTGACTGGAAAAGGTGTGTCATTGCAATTTCGTTAGACATTTTAAAGTAAACTTAGTTGTAAAATGCTGATTTTTAAAATGCTACAGTGATTTCACAGCAAACATTACAGGCAAAAACCCCAACTACTAGCAAGAAAAGCTCTCAAACATAAACACCCAATGAATCATAAGGCTTTTTTTTATTCAAAAAGAGCAAATAAAGTAATAGGATTGCTGGTCCCAGCATGAAGGTCTTTCCAACTTACGTAAACAGACATTTTCTACAACAGATTAAAGCTCTATGCTAACCTGATATTAACATAGAATATTTAAGAATGGTTTCAGCAACAAATTCAACATTAGATAGCAAATATCTTCACGTCTAGTACATCCTTTTAGAACAAACAAAACTTCTCTGCTGACTCAGGGTGAGAACTCAAGTCTCCTAACATAGAAGACTGCATCAAACCACTGCTGCCTAATCTGATCTTGCTTGTTGAAGCTCTTTCATTTATTTTAAATTCATACATGTTAGCGCAAAATGGTAAAGTGCTGGCAGTGGTTCACTGGGGGACTGGGATATATTAAAGTTTCTGGACTAAATCAGGCAGACGAGGGTCAATGTGTTTCTGACTATGTCAAGGTATTGTCTTTTTCCCTTGGAAAATGGAGAAAAAAGGTGCATATTCACAGAGAGAAAAAAAAAATGTACTTCTTTCTTCTAGGGAACTGCATCAAAACCAAACCCATCCATGAAATGGATGTCTGTGAGAAGATCTAAATAATTTATTTCTTAAAGAGCCTTCCAAGCACCTTCCAACACCAAGCAAATAGGTGTTTGGGGGGTGGAAGGAACCCCAGCCTGAAATAGTGACAGACTGTCAAAAAAGAGGGACCTCTCTAGTGTTTTGCAAACATACCTGTAAAGAAACATACATACTTACAGGTTACTTACAGATTTGTTAACAGTAATTTTTATCCCTTTCACTCTGTAAATGTGTTTAACTTCTTCAGCTGTTTGTTCTCTCAAAAATATGAAGTATTGCTTGTACACACTACTTAAATAACAGTGTTTCATCTATTATTGACAGACACTGCCCTGACAAAAAAATGTTACAGCTGGAGAGACAGAGACAAGTATTTAGATCGGGGTGGGGCAGGAAGCACCACTTCAAATCTGTTCCATGGTAAGTCTTTTAGCAAAGTACAATCTATGCTCTTCCTGGTTATACCTGGAGACAGAGAACTGAAGCATTTATCCACACTTGAAAGAGCTTGCCCATAGAATACAAAGGGCTCAAGTGAAACCAGCATACCAAAAAACCAGCTTGGTGACACACTAAGAGGGACAGCAGTTACCTAAAAACATAGCCTACACAGCCTTCTCCATTCAAAGAGATCACCGATTTGTATGAAAACAGATGTTCTACCATTATTATCCAGAGATGTAAACAACTTGTAAGCTTCCACATGCAATTTTCTTGATTCAAAGAAAATTTTCAGTTTCTGTTGGTGTTAGTACTCACAATTTCTCTCAGATGATTTGGTTCCAAAAACAAAGGCATATCAAATTTTATTTTCAACTCACCCTCTCCTTGTAGTAGTAACTTAATTTGAATGAGACTACTCCCAAATTCAGTAGGTGAACTAAGACAAAAAGATTTTTACAAAGGAATGTTCTCAGCATTTCCTCTTCCTAAGACACTAGAAATGTCAGATTTATGAGTGCAGTCACATGTCAAAGCAGTGATACAGAAAATTAAAAAAAAAGGAAAAAAAAATTTATGTCTCCCTACCATTACAAATGACAATAAAAAAATACCACTCAACTCTAATACAGAACTTTGTATTCCAGAGCTCTTAAAGTATCTTAGAAATAAGATAGCTAGCATCTTAGAAAACTGGCAACAGGGCACAAGGAAAGGATGTAACTTGCCAAGGTTAGTTGCAGAAGTGAAAAAAAAAAAAAAACTACCTTCAAATAGAGTAGGACAAGCTCCAGTCCAAAGTAGCACTGCCATATCAGAATATAGGATAACCTCCAAAAAATTGGTTAAACCCCATATGAACTTCATCAGTAAAATCTTGGGCTATCCAAATTGGAAATGTAGTCATATCAGAAATTTTAGTGTTAACTTTGTCCAGTGAGAGGATGAAAATCCTTTTGTCTACAATCACTAACTAACAACCTGAACTTTAAATAAACCACCAGCTGTTTAAGGAGGAAATATGTTGCATATTGCCATTGACCTTTCAAGATATGCATGGGGAGGGGGGGTGATACTATAATTCTGAAATCTAGCAACAGATATTTTTAAACTCACCTGGCTTTAAATTATATTTTATTGCCAAAGTGGTTTGCACATTGTTTTTACAAGAAAAATCTAATGCGAGCTGAAACTAGCATAATACATATTTACACAGCAGGTCCATGAACAGCTCTTCTTAACTCTAATTAGGAGGGTCTATTTCTTTCTTGCCTTGCATTTCTTTCATACCTTATATGATCTGAAATGTTCTATAATAAAGAGATAGGTCAACTGAAATAAATTCAGAGGAAACCCGGTAATAAATTCTGAACAAACTAGAAGCAAACATGACCTATAGGAACAAAGTATCAGGAAGTATTTGCAGTCATGAGTAAAATTGATTCAGGGAAAAGGGTTAGGGGGTCCTTTTTCTTCTGACTGCAACAGCAGTGACCACGAAACACTAACTAGACTCTCGGTGAACTATTTTCCACTTCCTTGGAGGGTGCAGGCTCTTTCAGCACAAGGTGAAAACCAAAATATTAATATATCTGTGACTTACTACCCACTAAGCCTTAATGGCTAGTTTATATAGTAAATTTATCTTCGAGCAAAGCTGTTTTCCTGACAAAGATTCCCTTTACGTTACAGTGAAGGAAAAGTCCACAGCTCCCAGTAGTCTTATTAAAGTTAAAATGCTTTCTACCACGCTCCTATTTTTCTCCCCCCCTAGCCCCCCCGGAACTTTTAGAGTACAGAAAAGCAAAAGCAACCCACTAGTAGCTTAACTGAAATACCACCTCTTAAGCTGCTTAAGATCCTTAAAAGCAGGTATCTCTGTTTTGAGTAACTCTGATCTACATCATTGTACCCAGTCATTGTGTAAAAGTACATAATGATCCTAATTAAATTGGTCTTGTGGGAATTTGTCAGAAATTCTTCCTGTTCTGCACCTGCCTTTAATGTGTGTCTCTCTGAAAACATTTAAAGTCAGGTACTGACATCCCTGACTGAGCAAACAGCTTACCTCAAATAACATCCTGGTTTGCACACTTACGGAACTCACAAAAATCCTTTTCCTCAGAAGCCGTATTTAAATACAGGCAGTCACCCACAGCCGCTTCTGTATTGGTGTTTATTCTTTCCTTCACTTTTTTTAGTTAATTTACTTTCTAAATGGGAACATCCATTCCAGCTCAAGGTCAAGGTGCAAAGGTATCCTTTACTTTCTCTCTGTTACTGACAGGTGGAAGCAATTGTGACCTTTCTGGAGAAAATCAACAAAAAAAACCCCAAATAAATTAATCAGTCTATAACACTACAGGCAAGGAAGAACCAAACAGGCAGCAGCAAGTATGCTGATGCTGTAGAAAGTGAGATGGTTTCTCTTCTGCTGGATATTAAAATAGCTTAGTATAACAAAAGTGCAGTTAACACTTTTAGGTGTAAGTTCAACAAATCTTCCAAAACCACACAGCACTTTAATCATATGAACATGGAGGGATTAGCTGAAATTCAAACACAAAAAATAGCAAGTGGCAAGAAAGTTAGGGAGATTAAAGCAATAAAAAGCAGGAAGAATATTGGCACCAGGTCCCCTTATGTGCTCCCCTCTCCTTCAGTGAACTGAAACAACTGATCCAGCAAACACACACCATTCCAGAAACATGGTTAGCCAAAAAGAACACGTGCTAGTGTCAGAGATTGTGTTGACAGCTGTGAGGTTTGCAGGAATTAATTCCTCCAGAGTCATAGGCAAGCTTCTCTTCTGCAGTAAGCAGGCAGCAGTCTTCATCCAACAGGTAGATACTCCCTGCGGCATCACTGGAGCAATTCTAGACATCAAAAAGGTTATTTCCAAGAATTATTTACACCTCATTATGCCTCAAGAGCTGTTTTCTATAGAGATGGCAGAGTTAACGGGGTAAATACCTTATGCTGAATGTGGAGTGTAAGAAGGATAGTTTAGAAATAACAACAACAAAAAGAGACGCTAGAGGTAAGCTAGGAACAGAGAGTATTTCCAAACAAAATACAGAAAAGAGCAAGATAAGGTTGGAACACCAGACCTGTGTGAGGTTTAATTTAGAAACCATAAAGCAACCCTTATTTGTTTGTTTCTTCACAAACACAAAAACAACACTAACTTCTGCAGTTTTCAACAGTATATTCACTGAACAAATAAACACTAAAGAAGCAGTACCTGGAGCTTCTGCACATTAACGTAACCTTGCAAGGAACAAGGCTGCCAAATGCTTCTCTGTTGCCTATGTACAGATTGCCCTTTGGCTCTCAGGACAACAGACCACAAGCGGGAAGAACAGCACTAATGACAAAAGTTGAAGTATTCTTTGTGTATCCAGGTAAACTCAGTAGTCTGTATGCATCCAGATTTGAATTCCATGTCCTACAAACATCCCACAGATGCAAAAATACCAGGTACCTCCATTGCCTAACACTGCACTGTCATGAGGGAGACAGAAGATGCGTATGTAACCTAATTTTAGGACCACTGAGTAGTCAAACTTATAACAAATTACTTATTTTGTAAATTGAGTACACAGAACACAAGGATTCCGCCATGAGAGTAGAAAAGAAGTGGTTTGCAGAACAACAGCTTTCTGCATTTGCCATAACCAAACAGAGCTAGCTTAGGTTACCACAAAATTTTGAACAGTGATATTAAAACACTAACCAGATGTGAAATAAAGCTTCTAATACCACCAGTAATTAATCAGGCAGCAGCAGTACAAAAGGTTGAGGGTACATGTGTGCCTGCCTTTCCTGCAGCTTTTGTTTGGTAACTTCTCTCTTCCTGTTGTTTTGTACCAAAGGCCTGCTCAGACTTTCGGGTTGAGAGAGGAAAGGAATGTCTAGATTACAGAAGCGTATGTTACAACTGCCCACTTGTTCCTACTCATTTGTTTGCCGTTTCACCCAAAACGCTCCCTTACTCCCCATTTGTGCATGCTTTCTAGCCTTTCACATCGACTAAATTACACGGATTCCCTCGGCACACAGCCCCTTCATTATCACTGTGCCCAGGAACAGTGTCCTCAAACTCCAGCTGCTCCTAAAATATTTAAAGTCTGTTGTGCATTTCTTTTAAGACTACTTTATTATTAGCAAAAGGAAAAATGTTAAAAAGAGTTCAGAAGCATCTGTAACATTTCATGTATTTTTCATCTGTGTCTTGGGCTAAATAACAAGCTAATCAAGAACATCAGTGCCACTTAAGCCTTGCACATCTTTTCATTACAGTAAGACTCGGGTACAGAGCATTTAAATTAATTTCAGAATGTCCATTTCCTTTTCAAATGCTTCCTTACAAGGCAAGGCAATATTCAAATAGCAGTTTTTCATGCCGAATAGGAACTACCAGTTGAGTATACAATTCAAAGTATTACTGTTATGCATCAGCACAGGGAATGTCCCATCACCTTCTCCTTCCAAAGGACCAAGTCTAGAGCTTCAATGGGACTACTACTACTTCTTTAAAAAAGAAGTCAGTAAAGTTGTTTCGAATTATGAACATAATCATTTCTGGTTCCTGCTCTCATTGATTTGAATTCACCGATTACCAAGTAGCAGACATCTTTGTCAAGAAAATTACTTCTCCTTTCATTTGTACTTTTTCTGTGTATATATATTCATTACATTATTCGCTTTTGCAGTTAAATGTTTCTTTTCCTTTCAGTTAGCAGCTAAGGTGCTAATGTAGTAGTATACAACTGTTGAAACACAAGAGAAGTCTGATAGAGGAGTATCAATGAACTGTAACATAAATTCCACAGAATAACCTCACATCATCCCTACAATTCTGTTGCTCTATTAAATTTGTTTTTAACGGAAGAATGCTGTAGTAAATGTGCTAAAGCACTTACTTGGAACAAAATCAGGTATTTAATTATTCGCATTAGGAGGAAGTCCAAAGGCTTAAAGAACTGGAGATTGAGAAGTTCCTGACCAGAGACAAGGAAGAGACTGTGGAGTTGGAGGCAAGAACAGCAAACTTTTCTACTTATAAGGGCTAAAATTCAGTTTACCACATCATTATTAAAGAACACAAAAATCTTTAAACCTAGAAGGTAAGTCTGATGTAAAAAATGAGAAAACCACAGTAGAGATATACATTAGCATGCTTTAAGATGACCTCGCAGATACTTACTGTGCTGTTCAAATGAGAGCAATAGTCTGTTCTCGTTTCAAAAATGTTACTTACCAATCTGCAGTTTGCAGCAAAGGACATTTATCATAGATACAAGAAAAAAAATTAATGTTATACATAATACTTTGAACAGTCTAGCAAGCAAGTTTGTGAACTCCTTTCTCACTTAAAGTGAGGGAAGCAGAAGTTAACCAAACCCCAAACATGTATCCTTTCATGTCCCAAGGCAGGATTTAGAGAACTGTAACATATCACTCTGGAAAGGTATTAGAACAGACACTAAAGCTTTATTACTTTGATTGTCATACTTCTAGTGAAGAAACTATTTTAAGGGTTTTTTGAGTTACTTAATGGAAGAACAAAGTTATCAATTTGATATATCAAAATTCATAGCTCAACTCTTTCACTGAAATCCTGTTGGACAAGTGTCCAATTAAATATATTCCACATAAATACAAAAAACGATTACAAAAAACACAAAAACAAGCAGCATCAACATTTGTTGAGAATGTAGTATAATCTTACGAAACTCAGATTCATTATTTCGATTTTATTAGCTGCACAATAACTTTAATACTTAGGTTAGTGTATTATTAGCAGAGGGTACCAAACGGACAAATTTATAGACAGAAAGATGCAGTAACAAACAGACAAATATACTGGCCAGCATGAGCTGCTAAGCTTTTGTTGATGTCCTCCTCCATCATTCTGAAACAGCCATTTCTTGCAATACTAATCAGTGCAACCACACTCAGAACCCTGTACCTGAAAGACCTTTGCACTTGCAAGATTACTCTGAACACACTTAGGCAATATTAGGAGAACGTATTATATTAACGATTGTTTTTAAACAAAGTTTTCCAATGATCACTCACAAGTTTTTAAATAATATTTTATTACAGAAATTCTTTTGAACAAAAAGGCAACAGTATCTGTTGTAATTAAAAAAAAAAAAAAAGTAACATTGTATTCATGCCCTATAAGGTGAACTGAAGAAATGCTACAGGTATTTCTTCCGCTGTCATTCTGTGATGCTTTCTAGTATGGAGTAACTCCCATCTGCATCACAAGAATTAAGTACGAACACAGTCCCTTTCCATGCTTCTCTCCACAAAGTGCTGCATTATTAACAGAAAATATTGCAGACAAACCACAGTTCTATTCATTCTGCAGTATTGGAACCAGTGTCTAGGAAAGAAAAAAGAAAGTGTGAGTAATAAATACCCCCCACTACAGTCGAGTACAAACTGAAGAGAACCAACACCATTCTCTTAATACCTTCTGCAAGCTCAAAAGCATTCCTCAAGCATTTTAGAACATGTTCTGTACCTACCCAGTTCCCTCCACTGCCATCAATGCAATGCATGAACTGCTTGTGCTGTTCCACTTCAGTTACCGACATTGAAGACAGCTAGCACACGTCATTTGCTATTGAGGCATTAAAAATAGAAGCAGCTTTGCTCTAACTTGTCGCGATACACAAACACATTATTGCAGTCAGCCACAAGCACTTGTGGCTAAATCACATGATCTACTGAAGAGAAAGGGGTTTGCACATCCAGTAGCATAAGCCCCTATGGAGTGTGGGCTATAGTTTACTATGCATATTGAAACAGAGCAAGAATGAGCATGATCTTCATAAAACAGCCGAGAGCAATTCTCCGTTCTGAATTTTTGTCAGATGCACCAATTAACACCAGTGTAATTTCTGGTATTGCTATCATTACTGCTTTCTTGTTCTTGGAGCTATGTTAAAAATACACAGAATCATAGAATAGTTTGGGTTGGAAGGATATGGAGAAAGACAAGTCAGTGTTTACTATGTTCCTCTAGCAAGTCACCTTCTTGTGGGAAAAGGCCATAATGTTAATAGCAACTTTAAGTCACCCAGTTCTTTAAATCTTATCTGGACACTTTATTAAGAACGAAAACGATGTAATACTTGGAAATCAAGGTTTCCTCTACTAGCTATAATAAGCACACAAAAAATAAACAGAGTAAGATTATACGCTTGGCTAATACCAGAACTTGAGCAAACAATAAATTCTGTCAACTCTTTAGAACTACAACTTGAAGTGATTACTGTAATCGTGCCAGGATCAGGAAGCCATGAAGAACCCATTTCAGAGGTCTAGGATATATTTAAATAAAGCCTTTTCCATTCTCAGTTCTTCATTTTAGCATCACTGCCCGGGGATGAAACAAGTGGCATCATTTCACACATCTTTAGCGATGTTCTGCTGCATCGATGGTTTTAAAAGGTATAAGCCAGCTTGCCACAGAAGTCACTAAATTACTTTGCCTTGTAAAGAACTTCAGGGAACACTGAAAAAAGTAACCCAGTCAAGCAGATATGGAACATAAACTCCCATAAGCAGTGTGCATAAGTGGGCCTGTTGAGCAATATATAAATCTTGTAACAGGATTTGCAAATGCTAGCATGAGCTTTGCATGTGCTTGCGTCCCCTACTATCGAATCCAGCAAACAATTGCTTAGGCAGTTCTCAGATAACTGCTTGCTCAGACTGATAAAGCACTCCTTGACTTCAATAAAACATGGTGCTGTTCTAACAAGGAGGTTAATACTAGAAAAATCACCACAGAGAAATTCAGTTAAGATTACTTCTGACTTTCTAAATGCTCTAGTAGTATGTACTTCCCAACAACAGGTGTACAGCAGTCTCTAACACATTCCTATTTCCGTGCTTGAGTTAGGGAAGTATTTAGCTTGCTTTTGTTTAATTATATGTAAAAGGGAGTGCAAAGCCCTACTTTTGTCTGAATAATAAAATCACTCTAGCTTTAATCAGACATTGGGTCAAAGCTTTCTATAAAAGATCAAGTCTTGTGTCTCAGCTTATTTATATCACATTCCATACTTACTTTTTCCATCACATGCTACAATTTTCACTTTATCCACTTTGACAAGTTCAGTGACCTCCCTAAATTCAACATCATTCAGTACAAATGTCCATACGTTGTCACAGAACCTGTATGTATTCAGAGACCCCTTTAAAAAGACAAGAGACATTTTCTATAGGATGCATCCCAAAAGTCACATAAAATATGTTTACTATCTACTGAACTACGTACCTTCTAGAAGGTTTTTGCTTTAAAGTTTGCCATAAAGTCAACTGTGAACCTGAATGCATACAAAGTTGGCAAGCAAGCAATTCTGAGGAAAACTGTAGTTTAAACGCCCTCCAGTGGCTGAAATTTTCAAGACCATGTAGTGACGTTATAGTCTATCCAAGGGGGAACTTCACAGGTACACTGAGTTTTATAACTTTTCTAATGTGTTATCAGAAAAGATTTCTTGCATCACGGGCCATAAGAAAAATCAGTTACGGCAGCGATCATAACAAGATGCGAATTCTGTAATTGTTTAAAAAAAGCGATAGTTTAAATAAAAAATCGTGACAAAACTGACCTATGTGACAGAAAGGGGTATCCCTCAAGTTTGATGTATCACTGAGGATGACGATATGTAAACCTTTTGGCCTTCATCTTCACATTTCTTAAACCCATAGTCTTGAACTTAAGCTTCAAATAACATTTTTTAAATTTATCCACTAAACACATCATGAAGTTTTCTATACCATACTACATACACAAAGCAAGTTAAGTGTGTTAAAGTAGTTACGCTCTTTTTAATGTATCTATACGGTTTAAAACCTTAAAATCTTAAGAGCTGACTTCATTAACAGTGTTCTGCATAGACTGTAGAAGAAGTATTAGTACGTAAGTTAACAGGACAACTGTTTTGGTTTTTTGTGGGTTTTTTTTCCCCCACTCAAAATTACAATCAAGTTGACATTCAACAATTTGCTGGCTATCTGACATTAATTAGGGTGGCTGTCTGGGAAAAAAAACAAACTTACTTTTTTATGATACATACAGATAATAGCTACAAAATGATCCAGTGACTTACACAAGGGTAGATCTACAACTCTTTAGTCTCTCTTCACATTATAGATGTGGCTGAAAATCTGGCCTCATCTCACTTCTGCTAGGTACAACTAAGAGAAGCAAAAGTCTCCCTCCTCATCTGCAAGACACCGAGGATGGCAATGCTACCCATCAAAGCATTTCCCTCTTCCCCCGTTTTCATCCACCCACCGAATCTGTTTCTGGTTTTTGCATTCCTTCAGAAGAGCCCTGGCAGAATAAGAAGATAGCAAGCCTTACAACTGCACACAGAATATAGACATAAACACTCATTGTTTCAGAGTCAAAATGGACCTTCTTAAGTTTTTGCTTAGAGCACACAGCTTTTAATGACGTTCTGCATCAACGCTTAGTTACTGTACCTCGCGAAGAGCCTTTATATGTTATCTTACCCTGAAATTGACTCTGTTCCTGACTCGTTGTGCCAGTGCCGAATTTATAGCTTTATCAAATTGAAGTAGCACCTGAAGGGCCAGCTGAGGTGTGATTTGCTGTGACTAAAGTAGTTGGCAAAAAAAAAAAAAAGTTTTGAGTTGTTTCAAAGTAAACTCAAAAATACAGAAACCATCACAACAAAGTTCATGTGAAGCAATCTCTGGAAGAACAATTTACAATGTATTACGTTCCTGTGTTTATTTCCTTTTCGCTATTTTAACTCTAGAAACGATGTGCTAATGTGATTTTTTTTGTGCTGCACAAAGATTTCTTCTGATAAATATTCACTGGAAGCAACCAGGAGGAAATCGATTACAGTGTTCCAGATTAATCTGGCCGTTCATTTACCAGGCCACGCAACAGGGGATTATGCCACTCACATAAAAAACATTTTCCTTTGTCTAGAACATTAAAAAAACTCCCCACGTGAATGGAGTACCACCAGCTTTTGATTTCAATCAGTAAGTTTTCCAAACGTTGGCCGTAAGTACCCCAACACAGAAACCACAAAGCTGTTTTAATACCTAACCTCTCTTTTCATTAAGCCAACTGCCCAGACGCTAAAGCCCACACGCACCTGTATGAGCTCATCCAGACTCTCCTGAAGGCTGTTCCCCAGCGTGGTGTTTCTATAGAGCTGATATGCCATGGTTTACCGAGATGGGCTGGTCACCTTCCTGATCGTCCACGGCTCTGGACGCCGGTTCTGTCCTCGCTCT
>NW_010563332.1:250-3887 GCF_000687285.1 Phaethon lepturus | reverse complement strand
TCCCGGCGGCACTAACCGTCCCGTCCCCCCCAGGCTGCCTGACCGAGTGGGATGGAGTGAGCTGCTGGTCGGCCGTGCCCGTCGGCCAGTCCCGAGCCGTCACCTGCCCCGACATCCTCCACGTCTTCAAGAAGTCCAAAGGTGCAGTGCTCTGAATCCAGCCCGGGCCTCTCATCCCCTGGGACCGAGCGCCGAGCTGCACCCGCCCCTGCCTGCCTGGGACCCTTGCCCTTTCCCTCTGGTCCCACAGCTCCCGCCCCACCCAAAAGCTTGGCTTATATTGCAATCCAAGCCGGGAAGGGGCAAAAGCAGAGATGCAGGGTGCTGCCACAGCAGGAAAGTCCCCAAGGTCCTTCCTCACCCAGTGCCAAGGAGGAGGATGTCGTCCCCGGTGGGTAGAGCACCTGGGGACCTCATCCTCCAAGGGGTGACGCCAGGACAGTCCCTTAGCTGCTTGGTGCCCTCCTTTCCCCATCCACACACCAGCCTTATGCTGCTGACCTCCATGGTACCGCTCCAAGCCACGCAGATGAAAAATGCAGTGTAAGATCACCGTTATTTCAAGGCTGGGTGCTCTCCCAGGGTCGGCACCACTGCTGGAGAAGCCGCTGCCTCCCTCCATCGCGGAGGCAGCGGAGCGTGAAGGAGAGCACCCCACCGGCCCCCACGGCATGCGAGCGCTTCCTCAGCTGGGTCGAATTGAAAGGGCGATGGAGGGTGGGTGAATGCTTGCTTTAGGGCAGAAGCAGCTCTGGAGAGGCTTGATGAGGCCCTCACAGGATGAAAAAGCCTCTTTTTAGCCTTAATTCCCTCCCACCATGGGGATTCATGCTTGCTTTCACATCCTGCCCTGCGAGGTCCTGGCACCTCCAGGCACAGCACCGGAGCGCAGAGGGGTGGTCCGGATGGGAGGGATGGGGCAGCCGGGCCACGCAGTAATGCTGCTGTCACAGCCAGGGTGCCGGTGCTGGGATTTAGGCTCCGTCCTGGAGAGCCCGGTGCCGTCCCCAGGCTGGACGTGTCGGGGGTGCTGATGCAGAGGCGATGCCCGTGGCTCTCGCGAGGTCCCTTCTTGTCGCTGCAGCGCTGATCTGGAGGAACTGCACCGCGTCGGGATGGAGCTTCCCCAGCCCCCCTTACCACAACGCCTGCGAGCTGGAGGCCATGGGCAGCAGTAACGACACAGAGGCCAAGGCAAGTGGGTCCCCAGGGGCTGTGGGGCACCCTCCCTAGCGTCACCCTACCCCATGTTGACCCATGCCGCTGGGCAATGAAACGTGAGGATGCTCTCGGGGACCTCTCGTTGGCCTTGCCCTTGTGGCTGGGCTGCCCGGAGGGGTCTGATTTTGGCTGGGCACAAGCCCAGCCTGGGCAAGGGCTGGGACATCACCCTGCCACCTCCCTGCCCATCGCAGACCAGCACCTCCCAGCCCACGCTGCCTCACTCCACTGGTGCTTTCCCTTTCAGAAAGGCTATTTTGTCACCATGAAGGTGCTTTACACCTGTGGCTACTCCACGTCCCTGGCAGCCCTGCTCTTGGCCATCGGCATCTTCTCCTGCTTCAGGTAGGGCTCGGCGCTGGCTGCTCCATGGGCTGCAGCTGGAGGAAAGCGGGGTAAATCGTGAGCAGGGAATGGCAGCTCTCAGCCTCTGCCCTCCCAGAGCAGCCAGGCTCCAGCCCTGCCGACACAGATAACCAGGGAGACGAACCGCAGCGTGGTCCTTTCCTGCAGACACGCAGGCTTGAAACCCTCAGGTTGCCCTTTCGAGCTTTGTTTCTGCAGACCTCGCTGTGCTGCAGAAGGATGCTCTCCGGAGGTGGCTGGAGGACGTTCCCCAGCACACCTCAGCCCCGGGCGGCGGCTTTGGGCACAGCACAACCCTGTTGTTCGTGATTTCAGAGCAGGAAAACCTTCTTCAGGGCTTTGTGCTTGACCACTGCTAACATGTGGTCCCCTGGGCAGGGGTCCAGCCAGGGAAGCGGCTCCTGAAGGAGAAACTTCTCTGCCCATCTGCCCTCTCTGCTCCTCCCTGGGCACAGCACATCTCTTCCTCCCGTAGGAAGCTTCATTGCACCAGGAACTCCATCCACATCCACTTCTTCACCTCCTTCATACTGCGCGGGGCTGCCGTGTTCATCAAGGACGCCGTCCTCTTCTCGGACGAGTCCGTCGACCACTGCACGATGTCAACGGTAAGGTGCTGAGCCGCAGGACGGCGCGGGAGCGGGCACCATGTGCTGATCCGGAGGGGTCTAGCTGCCTTCGCAGTGGATTTAGCACTGCAAAGCGGAGAGAGAGCGGCCGTGAACCCGGGGAGGAAAGGCTGGCTTGGGCGGACTTCAGGAGGTTCACGACGGCATCTCTGCGTGTGCCTCGTCTGCAGCGGCCATGTTCTGCCCTCAAAGTTCTCCCGGGTCTCAGAGAGAGCCTCCCAGCAGGGCTAAAGCTCTGCACAACCCCAGCAGCATCACGTACGTGCAAACAGGCCTTGCACCTCCGGCTGCGCAGATTTGGGGTTGCCAGTAGAAAGAGGAACGCCTGCGCGCGGCCCAGGTACACCACTGTGGACACAACAGGCACGGGTCTCTAGAGGTCCTACGGTGACAGCCTGCGGGTGTCTGCCCGTGGCGCACAGGCAGAGCAGCAAGTGCTGCGGGTGACGTGCGGGACCGCTGCAGCGTCCCTGGGGCTGCGCTGAAAGTCCATCCCAGGTCTCCTGGAGCGGAGGGACGGTGAGTCTGCTCCTGAGCCGTTCCCCTCCTCATCCTCACAGGTGAACTGCAAAGCAGCCATCGCCTTCTTCCAGTACTCGGTCCTGGCCAACTTCTACTGGCTGCTGGTGGAGGGCATGTACCTGCAGACCCTGCTGCTGCTCACCTTCACCTCCGACAAGAGGTACATCTGGTGGTACGTCCTCATCGGCTGGGGTGAGTGCGGGGCCCCCAGCACATCAACCCCCCTCCGGTGAGGTCCCCTTGGCACAGACCAGGGGTAGGCACCGCTTTTGGGGATCGCCTGGACTTGCTGCTCTGAAATCTGCCTGGCCAAGGGTCCACAGGCACGATACTCCCCATGGCTCCTCTCGGCATGTCCCCGCGCCCCAGCACCTCTCTGCCTGGCCTGTTGCTCGGTGGGGCCCTCACCAGCTCCTGCCAGCCCCCGGCGCTGGCCGGGCCTGATCCTTGCCCTCGCGTGCAAAATCACGCAACGGGGAAAACGTTTGCTAGCGCGGACCAAAGAGCCTTTGCAGCAGCATCTGCTGCCGCCCCATCCTGAACGTGGTCGGGAGGGGGTCGAGACAGGTCTTGCCTTCTGCCCACATCCACCTGGGGCTGGAAATGCCCATCCTGGGTGCCCAGGTTGGATGTAAGAGCACACAGGGGGGCAGGGGAGGGCCGGCAGGTGACACACAGACAGGCACCATCCCCTTTTAAAACCTGGAGAAGGGGAACATGCTGTCACCTTCCCACCACCTCCAGAGCCCCAGACCTGACCCAGGCGCGTGTTTTGGGGGACAAGGGATGGTGAGGAGGTAGGGGGGCTCCCCAGAGCCCCGGGGTGACTCCGCATCCCTACCTGTGTCCTGTCCTTCCAGGCGTCCCCATGCTGACAGTCTGCGTGTGGGTGGTCACCC
>NW_010563332.1:0-224 GCF_000687285.1 Phaethon lepturus | reverse complement strand
CTTGGCCCTGTCCTCCCAGGCGTCCCCATGCTGACAGTCTGCGTGTGGGTGGTCACCCGGCTACAGTACGACAACCACGGGTAAGAGCAGCCACCCCTCTTCTTTCTCCAGGCCAGCTTGGCCACGTGTCCCCCGTGCAAGTCCCAAGGGACAACCCTCTTGCGTGGGAGTCTCCGGCAGGGACAACTAGGGCAGCACTTTATTTTACATTTCTATTTTCTGGT
>NW_010563331.1:542-957 GCF_000687285.1 Phaethon lepturus | reverse complement strand
CCGTGTCCATCCCGTGTCCCACCCCGTGTCCATCCCATGTCCCACCCCGTGTCCCACCCCGTGTCCACCCCATGTCCCATCCAATGTCCATCCCGTGTCCCACCCCGTGTTGCATCCCATGTCCCACCATGTGTCCCATCATGTCCCCCTCATGTCCCAGCCCGTGTCCATCCCAATCCCACCTCATGTCCCATCAGGTGTCCCCACCCCATGTCCACCCTCTGTCCCATCCCGTGTCCATCCCATGTCCCACTCTGTGTCCCACCGACCCATCCCATGTCCCATCTAGTGTCTATCCCATGTCCATCCCGTGTCCCATCCCATGTCCCATCCCATGTCGCCCCTGTGCCCCGTCCCATGTCCTCCATGTGTCCCGTCCTGTGCCCACCCAACGTCAATCCCACACCCCCCCCTC
>NW_010563331.1:0-319 GCF_000687285.1 Phaethon lepturus | reverse complement strand
CCGTGTCCCATCCCCTGCCCATCCCATGTCCCATCCTGTGTCCCATCCCATGTCCTACCCTGTGTCCCACCTCATGTCCATCCCATGGCCCAGCCCATGTCTCACCCCGTGTCCATCCCGTGTCCCACCCCATGTCCCCCCCATGTCCCCCCCATGCCCCGCCATGTCCCCCGGGTGCCACCGTACCCACGTAGACGTTGCCTTGGGTGTTGGCCATGACGTTGGCTCCTGGTGACTCCCCGCTCACCGGCTCCTCCCCGTCCACCTGCAGCCACCCGCGCCGGCCCTCCCTGCACGGCACCCATCAGCACCCGCACCC
>NW_010563330.1:555-773 GCF_000687285.1 Phaethon lepturus | reverse complement strand
TTTAAGTGGCCTAAACCACTCATTTGCGACAGGTTACTCTGATGCTGGGATATTGGGCCAGTAGTGAGGAATTGGAGGGGATGGAAGCCCGGCAGCTGGGATCCCTTGCTAGGGATAAGGCCATTGACCAAGGGATTAGAAAAAGGGCAGGAGTCCTCAGTCCTTGGTGGTGACTCCTGTCAAGTGTGAAGGACAAGTTGTTGGGATGACCCTGCATG
>NW_010563330.1:0-202 GCF_000687285.1 Phaethon lepturus | reverse complement strand
CCTCCCGCAACAAGTATCCCTGCAAGGAAGATCTTGCAAATTCCCGAAGTAAATGGACCAACACTGAGGGAGGTATACAGTATCTGAGGGAATTAGCCATGTTGGAGGTGATCTATAACAACCTGGATGACAACCAGGTATCCAAACACCCATATGAAATCCGTTGCATGCAGTCCATGTGTTGAAAGATTATACGAAATGC
>NW_010563329.1:0-521 GCF_000687285.1 Phaethon lepturus | reverse complement strand
CCAAAACATGCACTGAAAGGCTTCAAAAAGCCTCTGATAAACCCTTAAAACTCCTCGGGCAGGGGGGAGTAACACCCATGGGGACCCCAAAAATGCCTGGGGGACCCCAAAATCCCCTTGACAGGTTTTGAAGCCCCTCCCAGAGCCCCCAAAAGTGCTTTAAGGGACCACAAAATCCCCCCCAAAAGGCTCTGGAAACCTTCCCAGGAGGTCAACACCCCCAGTGGGGTGCCCCAAAATACACCAGGGAACCCCAAAAAGCCTCCACGGGGCAAACTCCGCTATGGGGGGGAGGAACCCAGAACTCTCCCAGGGGGACAACCTCCCCCCAGGGCACCCCAGGGTCCTCTGTTGGGGGGGCCAAAACCCTCTGGGGGACCCCAAAATCCCCTTAAAGGGCCCCTGCATACCCTCCTGGGGATTTGGGGGGCAACCCCAAACATCCTCTTGTGGGGTAAATTCTACTTAGGGCACCCCAAAATGCACCAGGGGACCCCGAAAACCATCTGTGGGGCAAAGCC
>NW_010563328.1:0-233 GCF_000687285.1 Phaethon lepturus | reverse complement strand
AAAAGCACTTGACTCCCAAGTCATCCAGGTGCTTTTGACAACGTTACCCTGGGTTGCTATAGGAACCCTAATAGTTTTCCCATCTGACTTCTCCATTAACGCTGGGATTTATATTTAATTTGTTTTCCTCTTCCTCGGCGAGGAGCGAGGGCGTGTGGAGGGGGAGGAGACGCTCCCCGGTGGGTGGCTCCTGGCTGTGCCACGACCAGCACCGGGGACCAGAGCCGGTTCTG
>NW_010563327.1:9144-11096 GCF_000687285.1 Phaethon lepturus | reverse complement strand
TAGCTGCTGGCTGGGGCTAAACCACAACACAGTATTTGATAGATTTTTGTTACAGTAATTCACCCAGTTGGTGAACTGGCAATCACGAAAACTTTTTGCATCTACAGGATCCTGGAGCAAGAAGCCTCGCAATTTCATTACAAATTTTGTGCAGAATCATTTCATATTTTATTTTGTTGTTTGCTTCAGGTTCATGTCCACCTACCCTCCAAACTTTTCCATTTTATGTTAAAACATATAGCAAACAATCACAAAAATTTCACCACATCAATACAACCTACAACTGTATAGCTCTATTTCACATCCCATTCAATCCTCACTTTTCCAGACTGGGAAGGCCTAAGCTATTCAATGAAAGGCACTGTATGGCTGTGATTGTATTTGTTACTCTTGCCGTACAATCTTATTGTAGCCTTTTTTGGGATGGAGAAAGAGAAACAGATTGCGCAGTATTCAAGATAGGCAGCCATTTATATGACTTAATGATGTTCTCAGTTCTACTCTTCTACTTCCTTTCCCAGCAAGCCCTAACAGTCAGCTTGAGTTTTTACGGCTACCAAGCACCGTCTATTTTAACAGAAACACGTCTATCACCACCCCAGAATATCTCTTCTGAATGCTTGCAGTGAACTGCAAACACTACTTTCTATATATGGGCATAAGATTGCTCCCTTCCCCTTGCATTAGCCTGCACTGAATTTCATCCATCAATTTTATCACCCGGTCACCATCTCATTTGAATAATTTTGAATGATTTCAAGATTAAGTATTACAGGCAGGAATATGCTATAAAATTGCACAGCTGTGGACTGCAGCATCACATAAAGATAATCAAGCTAGCTTTAACTGGCAGCTTAGCTTAACTAATCCAGACAGGCAGTTGAGAACTCAGCACAGGGCAAGATGTCTCTATTTGTCTACAAGAGGAATTAGTCTATATTGAACTATTAAGCTATATCCTAGCTGGCATGGTATCTCTGAATGACACTGTGGACACAGTGGGAGTTCATAATAATACAGTAGCCCTAAATATATACAGCACATCAACCCCAGGTAGTGATACCTCTAAGTGTGGGGTATCCTGGTGCCATAATTTTCACACTCAGTCTTGTGCTCCTGCTCTATGGACCAGCAGTGCTCTTCCTGTCTGCTACACCCTAGCAGACCAGCTCTGTGGGTGAAGCATGTATGCTGCTGTGAATCCTGCGCCTGGGGGAAGGCACCCTGTCTTACAGGTGTGAGGCAGAGAAAAACAGCTCTCAGCTTTTCCAGTGTGGTCATTACAAAAGGGGGAAGCTTCTCTGTAAAAATACACAGCTGGGAAACTGGGGCTTAGAGAGATGGAAGAATAAGGCTGCAGTCACTACCAACAGCTCCTAGAAACTCTCCCAGGACCATTAACAGCCAAGCAAAGCTTGGTGATGATGAAAGACTTCACAGCATGATGATGCTTTTTTAGTTTCAGGATAAGAAAGATTCATCTTCCTACCTTTGACTGCTTTCCATCTGACTGCAATTTAACTCAACTGAAAGAAAACACAGTTCAGGAGCTGCACTATAGCTGCAACTTAGAAGTAAGCCAAAGCAACATCCCCATCTGCTCTACCCAAGAGAAAGTTACTGCATAAGGTTTTGGGCTCTTAAGGGGGGGTCAGTTCTTACACATTTAAGTCTCCCCAAATATTTTGAACACCATTAGTAGGTAGAAACTTCCACTTTTTCTCTTGTACTGTCTTGGTTTATGGTTAGTTAATTTTCTCTCTTGACTCTCATTTGTTGGGCACACTGGGAAGCACTTTTCTTTCAAGAAAGCATTTGGCTTCACTTAATCAGAGAGGAAGTAGAATAAATATTCTGCCTTCTGCTCTATGCTACTTGCAGCCAGTATTCTCTTGCTTGACTTTACTGCTACCCAGTTTGTTGGCAGCACAAAGCGAGACCAGCTCTGTCCT
>NW_010563327.1:5985-9121 GCF_000687285.1 Phaethon lepturus | reverse complement strand
ATGAGGTAGTGCCAGTATAATAATTCAAAACTTCATGTGCAAAACTTACGATCCTAAAAGTCCAAGCCGCAAATAAAACTTCCCCACCACATCTCTTCACTACTCACATCTATGCATCAAGGATCACATGAGATTTTTCAGACAAAGCATCATATTAGATCACTGTATTGTGGGATGCAGCTAGACCTCTGTGCTGTAACTATGGCCTCAATGGCTTGTTTTAAGAAAAAAATTACTTCATCCAGAGACCTCTTTAGACGCATTCCCCTTCTGTGTCCATTACCCCTTGCCAACCCAGCTCATTCCAATTTGATGATAAGTTCTTAGCCTCTGGAAGAGGTGATACTGCTACTGACAATGTCCGTGTAGAATACAGGGTAGTCCTAACAGAAAGTCCAATGAAAAAGGCAAGCCACTTTGATCAGTATCACATTCAAATGAACTGTGCACTTATATTCCTGTGAACCAAGGGCATCACCCTGCTTCTGTAAAGGCACAGTAAATATCTGTTTAGCACTTCTGGATTTTGAGTTTTCTTAAAAACTCTTACTCACTCTATGAAGAAATGTATCTTTCCTCAGTTGTCTCCCTCCTTAATTTTCTTAGCTTACTCATTATCATGAGCCCTGTCAACCATAGTTCTCCCTGATAACACTGGCTTCTCCTGATCTATTTCTTACATTTCATCATTTTTCATTTGTACTAGAGTACTATGTATTTCCTTTTTTCTGTTCATTTTTTGCAGCTTTTTTCCTGCCTTCCCTTCTCCTCTGAGTCGGTGTGCCTGAGTTGGCCTCTTGACTGACTGTGGAAGTGTTGACTGCCAGCCAGCTATTGCAAAGGATTTTGGATCATGGAGTGTTATATCAACGTGGATTACTTGTTGCACTTCATTAATCTGGCTTTCTATCTGTATTGTACTTACCACAGGCAACTTTGGCATCTGGATCAATACTGAGATGAGCATCTAGAACAGCATCACTTATTTGATCACACATCTTATCTAGAAAATAAAAATGACAGACATAACATTTCTTTTTGTGATAAAAACAAAAAAGTGATTTCTTAATAAAATTTCATTTCCAGTGGGCACGACACTTCTGTTTATACAGTATTTGCCAAGAGGCAATATTAGCAACTTATATTCTGAAAGGTATGTCTTAACCTGTTTTCACTCCTCTCCTCAAGTCAATCCTAAGTGACATTTTACTATCATCTGCACAGGTCAGCAGCCTCCCAGGTGAGAGGACAATGAAAAAGGCTTGCAAAGGCATCTTGAAATATCAATTTCAGGAGAACAGAAAATACAAGTAGTAATTTTAAGTTAAGACCTTTCTGTAGGGGTTTTGCATTCTTCCCCTCTTTATTTTGAACTTTGTACTGTGTTTTCTGCATGAATTAGCTATTTTGATCTACATCTGTCAGAGGTCTGCACTTAAGGCCGTGTTTATCCTTCAGTACCTCCACTGAGGACCTCTGAGATCTCATGTGTCAGCTTTTTTGGATGACAAACGCATTGCTGTCCCTACAAACAGGTACATTATACTGAAGTCCACTCCCGCAATTATTCACAACTGGCTCATTTGAGTTTAGAAAAGCATCTGCAAACATTCTGTCAGGGGCAAGCATTGACAACTCACAAGTTTCCACAATTATATTTCTGAGTTTTGGGTTTTTTTAGGACAAAAGCATTGGAGATAAAAGTTTTTACCAATTCTTTTTTTAGCACCTATGACTTATTGTCCAAGTAAGACCCTAGTATGCCAAACACGTTTGGTTTGTTAAAAGTTAATGAACAATTTAGGGGACAAATTGAGATTCTTTCTCTCATCAGGGTAACTGAACCATGTAAAAGCAATCCATATTATTTCTTCGGAATTACACGTTTGAAAGGTTCCATATCTGCAGAACCAATATGA
This sequence comes from Phaethon lepturus, assembly GCF_000687285.1. Taxonomy (NCBI): domain Eukaryota; kingdom Metazoa; phylum Chordata; class Aves; order Phaethontiformes; family Phaethontidae; genus Phaethon; species Phaethon lepturus. Next base: position 7,202 of record NW_010563327.1, on the reverse strand, counting down.
GGAATATGAATTCATCTTCACCCACCATCCCTACAAAAAAAGGCATCCAAAATATGTTCAGCCACACAACTACACAGATAGATCTACAACATTATCTGTTATCAATGAGCCAGGTGCCTATATTGCTTGCAACAGCCTATGTAATTACCTACATAACTTGTCAATCTAAAATAACTTCTCTTGCAGGAGTGAGTACTTTTACATATGTGCATAGACTTGAAGGCCCAAAGAGGTAGTTAATGAAGAAGCATAACTGAATGTCCGTGTTAAACTACTTATTTACTTTTAAATTTGATCTGGTCTGGAAGCAAACAAACAACAGAATGAAATTGTAAGTTAAGAGTAGAGTTATTCTGTACCCCAAAAGATCTGTAATTCAATGCAAAGTTTAAGTGCAAATTGAATGTTAGCATGAGAACAGTAGAGTAAAATCTTCCAGCACAATCTAAAAGGAAGGAAAAGTGAAACACACTAGCTTTAGCTTTGAATGGATGAGCCATTGTGCCATCAATACTACCTCACTCAAATACAAACTAAAAACAGGCTAAAAGCAAAGCACGAGTGCCAAAAATGTATGTGCCCCTTTTATTCATTATAGGCTACAGTGATTTCAATGTGAGCATGAAACTTGCTTATGGAGATGCACAGGTCTCCTCTTCACTGGCATAATTTTCACAATCTCAATCAGCAATTTCCATAGCTTTATGTTTTTAGTGTTTTCCGGAATCAAGCTGAAGCTAAACATTTAACTGTGCGTTACTTGCAAAGTAAGTCAAAAAATTTAGAGGCTTGGAGAAAAGCAAAACAACCAAAAAAAGCACCAACTTGATAGCTGTAAAGCCTGTCTTCAGCTATTTACGCTGCATTGATCCCCAGCTCAAGTATTATCTTACCGAAATTTCTTGCTAGAAAATTGCAGAGAATCAGAATCCTGGTTAGTTACTAAAGTTATACTGCACTTTCACTGATAAAAATTGACCACAGTTCGAAGACACAAGGACACAAGATGAAAGACAGAAATATCACATGGTCATAATTTCAGACCCAGAAATCATTGCTTGTGCAATTTTGCACAAGTTGAATACTTGTGCAATCAAGTATAAAATCAGTAATGCCAAGTTCCAAAATTTGTCATCTGGCTAGCTTGTCAACAACCTTGAGCCAAACTGAGTCCTGAAGATTGCAAAATTGATTCACACCAGAAGGTCCGATGCTCA
>NW_010563327.1:0-5973 GCF_000687285.1 Phaethon lepturus | reverse complement strand
GGCATAACCTGGAACAACTGATAAGTTTTATTGCCTTCCACTATTTGTACTGCTACAACATACAGTACAGTTTTAAAGCAATCAGTGGTTGTGGTGGTTGAACCACAGAATCAGATATGATGCTACATGCTGCAGTGGTCTTGCAGCTGTTGGACTGTTCACTAGGGGCTCGGCAGACAGACTAATATAACTGGTCTCATACTGTGCCATTCCCACCTAATGAATAAGAAACCTGAGAATACAGATACACAAGAAAAACCCAGCCGCAAACCTTCAGTGTTTGACACCACTCTCATTTTCTCCCTGTTAGATTTTTGTCTTTGCTTCTATTATGGAAAAAGTAAGAGGTAATGTTATTTTTAGTCTTAACATTAAAATGTTCCATTTTATGGTTCTGCCATGAAAGGAGCTGTTGCTACCTTTACTGTAAATTTGAGTCACTAGTATGTCTACTGGTGGACCAAACTTCCTCCAGTCCGTCAGTTAACATAGCTTCTAGATAAGCATTTGTGTAAAAAGAGCTGTGTGAAAAATAGCTGAATTTAATGAACAGCAATTAGAGCTGAAACACTGTCTTGCAGTCCTAGACCTGGAAAATACAATGGTTTTGTACAGCCTACAGCATATGTAAACTTGTGTTAGGGAGAGCATTATGGCAAAGAGGCATATGCAGTATTACAGTGGTATCTGGAATGCAGCTCTGATGAAAATCAATGCTTAGTATTCCAAACGTTTCACAGATTCGGAGTTCAATGATCACCAAAAATAAACATGTACATAAAGTAATATTTTTCCACTACAGAATTAAAAATGAAATTGTATTTCCAGTATATGTGGCAGTTCCAAGTTTACCTGTAGAAAACATCTCCATGCTTTTTTCTCTCAAAGCAAAAGTTTAAAGTTGTCTATGCCAGATTACATGGCATACTAATCAAATAAGACAAATTGTTGTCAAGCAAGCAAAGAGACTAATCTGAAGTCTATTCAAAATAATTAACTGGTTCTTTTCTCCATTGAGGGAGATATAACTGAACTTTCATCAGATAGCATTCGTCAGTGCAAGTATTAATAAAATCAAAGGTTCAATCAGCATTTTAACTTACCAGAATGTCCTTCAGCAACAGATTCTGAGGTAAAAAGAAATCGCTTTTCTTTTTTTGAGGTATGAATTGACATGTCTTGGTATCTTTAGCAAGCCTGCAAACGAGAAACACCCAAAGCAACTGGAGTACAGAGCAAGCACAGCCAGACGATGAAGCGGAAAGGTTAATGTATCTATGCAAACAGCTGATGTAATTGTTTCTGCATGTTTTTTCCTTAGAAGTTCAATAGATTAAGACCGCTCTGCATGGATTTTACAACACGCTGCTACAGAAATTCCTTTGATAAGACTTTGTGGTTAACCTTGGTCCTGCTAAACTCTGCAGAAGTGTTATCGTTGTGTGAAACATGAACACAGCTAGGCCAGAGTTCAGTGCTTGTGCATGTTTCCCCAAGACTCCATTCTTGCTCTTTCTTCTAAGTGCTGACTAAAAGGCACTTCAAGATAGTAACACAGCACAGAGATTTTATCTGAATTTGGAAGGGCAAATGGCACTTTCTCCCAGGCATAATATCCATACATTGTACTCAGCTGCAGTAGTGAACAGTGTAGAAATGCATCTCTCCCTATGGGAGAACAAATGTTCATAGCAGCTCCAGGTGGTAAGCTGTGCTCTTCTTCTCAAATACTATTTGTGTCAGTGGCTAAGTGAGGAGCTGTAGAGCAACCAACAGCATGCTTTGTAGAAACAGCGGTGGAGACAGTGGGTCCATTATAAGTTACCTTGAATTCTGAGACTAAAAGCTATGCTCTAGCTCAATAAATCATAAACTTGCCAATGGCCAGGCTCTCACACTTCATTTTGCAGACCCCTTTTTCTCCTGCTGCTTGCCTTGATGAAGAAATACTATTAGGAAACAACCAGACTCAAGGATCTAAAGTAAGCGAAGCAGTGCTGCCCCTTTGGAAGCACTGTTTGCCTTTGGCTTATTTCAGAACACAGTGCAACAGCAAACTGGAGAACCCGAGTACAGCACAGCGTGGCAAAGCCACCTAGGAACCACAACAGGCGTGTCTGGTCTTAGAAACCCTTGTCCTGCGGAGCAGCTCTACACTGCTGCAATACATTACATTGAGCTCAACTTCTCTAAATGAATAGCCATTTCTGAAAATGTTGCTCCATAACCTAAGCACGTTAAACAGTAAACAGAGTGGTACTGAGACACAGGTACAACTTCAGCTACAACTGAAGGCTTTACTACTGGCCATCACAAGCAAACCACATCCCCTACCAGGCCATCAGTAAACATCTCACAAGAGATGTGTCTTCATTCTGCAAAACAATCTTCACTGCTAGGAAGCAGCATGCCTTCACTTCAGGACACTTCCCAGTAGCGAGGTATATGAGGTAATAAAAGCAGTAACGAAGGCAAACCACTTAGACAAATGAGTCAAAGCCAACCCTCAAAAAATAAAGCAAAATTGTATTTCAGCTGCAAGAATGACTGGAGAAGGCATTGCCTAACTGTGGTAACTCAAGTGGTAGGCAGTGTGCTGCAACAAGCCAGTCACCCTTGGTGAAAACCACCACTCTACAGAGTGATACATGAAGAGGTGACTTGGTTGGAGGAAAGAGACCATCTGCATCCCTTTTAGTTTTGCCTTTTTTTTATCCTAGGAACAAGGATAAAAAAAGCACGTAACACCAAAAAACACCAGTTCTCAGAGGACAATGATTGCTTAAGTGTGTGTGAAGGAGAGCAATAAAGAGGAAGACTTTAAACCACAGTTAATGATTATCAGAAGTGCCCTATGAAATCCATTAACTCATGTATTTCATTGCCTTTCTTTAGCTTCAGAATTTATTATGATATAATACAAAATTAAACTAACCATACAGAGATTTGTGTGCCTGGAGATATTTCAATTATGTGTAATAAATACGCTTTGAGTTCAAGTTACATGTTACATAAAACACTTCATACACTTCATACAAAGCATAGAAAAACATTCATATGAAGAATTTCAGTCTCCTCTATCATGAAGTCGTATTATGCTGCATTCTAAAATACTTGTGCATTACATTGTGTCTTATACACTATTCTTATTCAACATATGCTCCTCAGCACATTTCATAAGGTAGGGCATACGTATACCGCAATCCCAGCCTTGAGTGTAAAAGAAAAACAAACAAAAAAAAGAAAATACAAGGAATAGTCAACCTTTGTTAAGCAAGATACAAAAAAAGCAGGGCCAAGAGACACCAGAGCAGAGGGGAGAGTTGCGAGGGCAAGAGAGACATGAAGGCAGGAGGATGCTGGATAAAAAGGAGGCAAAAGAGAAGTTGCCTTGAGCAGGACTAGAGCAGAGGGACACCCATGCAGGCGCAGATGCACAAAAGAAGACACAGGGCAGGTACGCCTCTGAGGGGTCTGCTGACAGTGGAGGAGCCCATGCCAAAGGAGTGGAGACAGAAACATAGAGGAGTGAAAGAAAAGCAATCACAACACACTGAGCCCAATCTCGTGCTCCCCATCATCTCACCAGAGTGACTGAGGCCAGGAAGTGGGGAGGAGAGGTGTCCAGAGTAAAGCTAGGGTGTTTTCCCTAAGTGATCTTTTGTCTTCTTTATTTTTCAATATTAGAATCAGTGATTAAAAGTTTGTTAATTGGCAATAAATTAAATTAAGTTCCCCACAACAAAACTCTTCTGTTCCCTGTGACAGTGGGGTTGTGTTTTACAAGGCAGCTGTCCCAGCCAAGATTCATCTATCACTGGTGAGTTTGTTCAAGGAATATCAATTGCTTCTCTAAGTGTCATGTCTTCCGTTTTTTCTCTTGCTGATGTTTCTTGACCAAGTGTAAAAAACACTGCCAGTGTCATCAGATTCAGAAAGCTGCTACGGAAAATGCAGAGATGAACTGGAAGACCTTTTAAAAATGGGATCACTTCAGCAGCTGGACTTTCAATATTGCTCTGCATCCCAGGATCTCACGAAAAATATCACTGTTGGAGCCACAGAACTATAGCTGTCCCAGCTGACATGCAACATGCATATTCTGCTTATGTTTGGTACACCAATTCAGTATTTCAGCCAAAGACTTGCCCCTTTCTGTCTTACAAATTTATTTTTGCCACAGTTCTGCTATTTTCTCTCATCATCTATAAAATGCTTCAGTTCAACTTGCATATGAAAAGAGATCGAGCTCTGACATCTCACAGTTGAAGTGGCTCTTGGGCCTCAGTCACTTCTGCAATCAATTCAACAATGTGTGCTCCAGCTCAGACCACTCAGGTCAGCCCCAAATGAAAATGCCATTCATTCACATACCTGCCTCAGGAAACTTCTGCAGAGCAAAAGCTGTTGTTATGGGCAAATGTATTCAGGCCCTTCTCTCTGGACTGTTTCTGGCACTCCCACCAAGATGTCCCAAGGTGATTTCCCAGCCCGTTCTTTGCTAAGGCCCATTGCTAGTGCCTGTTGAGAGTCTCCCCATACACATGTTAAAAAGCTTTTTGTCTGCTGCTTTTTCCCAGGTGAGGCCTCCCAGCTTTTCAGCTCTTTCCTCTGGCCTCTTCTTGTTCTGAGTGCAGCCATGATTCCTGGCTTTTTTCACATTCTTCTTCTCAGGAAGACCACATGAACCTTCAGGCATATCACACTCTCAGGCTGATCAGTTCTGGCATACAGGCATGTCTACAGCATCCACCCACTTCCTTACGGACCCCAACTGGTTTAAGAGCTGACTTCCACTGGACATAGAAACACCTCTCTTGAGCAGAGTCTAGGGCAGAGCTGAATGATTTCCCCAGGTTCTTCCACATATCTGACTAGATCGTATTGTGTTATTTCCAACTTCTATTTATGAATTTCAGAGATTTCCACAGCAGTTCTAGTGTATCTGCTGGACTCTTCCTTCCCAAAAGTCTATTACAAATTCATTCCTATTTGTAGTACATACTCTGTTGAGTATTTCTGATTTGGCCTCCTGTATCCAGTTGATACAGGAATTCAGGAAAATCAGCTAGCATTTACTGGAGGCAGCATCCTGTACTACAAGAATGCACTATCGTGATATTTTTCAGTCTAGAACAATTCCCCTCAGTAAGATGAGCCAACTGTTTATGAATTAAACTGCATTCTCAATGTATTTTCAGACTGGAATTTGTGCAAACTTAGAGCATTTTCACCCCATCAGAGTACAGTTTTGCTCTCTGTGATTTGAGTTCTTCAGATGATATTTGAATTCTTGGCTTCTTCTCTGGATTTCTCTTATGAAATCCATTATTTCGTGAACAGCCTTTCTAGAAACGGAAAATACAAAATTTATGATGACAAAGACACTGCCAGACAAAAATCTGTAACAAATTCAGGTATTTTTCCTTTGAAGACCCCAATCCTCTTCAAGTTACAGCAAAAGACTTCAAAAATGCGAGTATTTCTCTGCCATAAAACCACTTTGTAACAGGGTTTGAGTCAGTTCAATTAGAGCACAAGTTGACTGGAAACTACAGTAGACTATCATTGTGGTATGCACTAGATGGGCCAACAGGATAAAAACCGGAACATAAACCAAAAGCCTCCAGTTCACAGCTCCCAAGGACAGAAGGCGGCACACAAAACATATGCCAAATGGTCCGAAGTGATGTGACAAGGTTGGTTTGGCTGGTAAAAAACCCAAAACAACAAAACAAAACCACAACAAAACAAAACCAAAACAAAAATACGGGGAAAAAAGTTACTTTGGAATTCAGATATAGATTTTAAAATACGACTTACTTATAAACAAAGCTGAGAATCTGCAGACACTACAGCCTTTGGTGAGTGTAATCGTTAGCGTACGCACGTTACCTGTTATGAGCTTTGGTGTCGCGTACCACAACAACGCATCACACTTGCTCTTCCCCCGGCCCCCACCGACTTATGCCA
>NW_010563326.1:0-205 GCF_000687285.1 Phaethon lepturus | reverse complement strand
GCGGCCGCAGAGGTGAGCGGGGTGGGCGCGCAACCCGCGCAGCCCTCACCGCGCCTCCCGCCGTCTCTCTCCGCAGGGCCGAGGAAGAGGACGAGCATTTGGAGAGGACCCTGGAGCAAAACAAAGGCAAGATGGCCAAGAAGGAAGAGAAATGCGTCCTCCAGTGAGCGGCCTTCCCGCAGCGGTGGCGAAATCGCAGCGCGGC
>NW_010563325.1:0-12007 GCF_000687285.1 Phaethon lepturus | reverse complement strand
GGGGGTTGTAGTCCGCCCCCGGGAAGCCGTGCCCATCCCCGTGGCCTCAGGGCTGCCCCTGGGAAAAACCTATCCCCACCCCTCCTGCAGCTGAGGAGGGACCCACCGGCAAGGAGAGAAGGCAGGGCTGTGCTCCAGCTCTACTTTTATTGTCACAGGGAAGGGGCAGCAGAAAGGCCTAACGCAAGGTAAATGGTCTTCTCTGCAACTAGAAGGCAGCTCCAGAGCCATGCAGAACCCAGGAACCACAGCACGGGAACCCACAGCACCGTGGGGCAGCACCCATGGCAGCAGCACGGAAAGCAGTTTATTGCACAAACCAGAGCAAGCAGCGGCTGCGGGCAGTGGGCCAGGTAAACAACCCTCGCCATTCGAGCACAAACTGTCTGTCCGGGAGCAGCGAGGAGGCTCCCGCCCTCCTCGGCTTGCGGCAAACAGCAAGTGCTAGCCAGGCCCGTCCCGGCTCCCAGGAGAATGCAACTGCTCAGGGAAGGAAGCAGAAACAAGGAGTGCTCTGCTAAACGGCCTGGTACCACTGCGAAAAGGGGCCAGCGGACGGAGAACGCTCCCACAGCCTCAGAGGTAACCCCTCCAGGTGCGCACCTTTGCCTGCTGCAAGGAGAAACTCCATTGTGTTCCAGCAGCCGGCCATGGGGCAGATGGCTTTTGGGAACTCACACTCTCCCCAGCAACACCTACATTCAACCCCATAGGCTTCAAATTCAGCTCCGTGACACTGACTGCCACTCGGGGCAGCCTCAGCCCACACACCCCGGTGCTCTCGGGCCACACGGGTGGGAACTACCCCCCCGCTAGGTGGGATGCTCAGATTAGGGTTTCACTGGCCACACCAGATCCTCTGGGCTGGCACATGCCCAAAGGGGAATATTTGGTACATGGAAGGGACAGAACTCAGCTCTGCGATGACAGGAGGGAGTCCCCAGCTCGACACAGCTGTGTGCCAGTTTATTTGGATTTAAAAAAACAACAAAAAAAATCAGAGTCCAGCAAGGCACAGGGCCTCAGGAACACTCTGTTTAAAAAGGACAGAGTGTTTTTTGAGTTGTCAGCCCTCAGACTTCCCTTGGGATCTTTCCCTCCCGTTTTCTGATGTCACCAGAAATTGGGCTGAACAGGGCAGATGAGAGGGACACCCTCCAAGCCCCCAGGTGAGAGTGGACATGGCAGGACCCACAGGCTCATGGCTTTGGGACACACACAAGACTGCTCGGCAGGGAGGGCTACTGGGGTTGGTACGGGAATGGGGAGAGGCAAAGACCAACAGAGAGCAGTTTTCAGAGGTTCTTATTGGGGGGGGATGCAAAATTGGTTCACCTCAGGGCAGAGGAGTGAAGTCAGGAGAACCAGGCAGGTTTAGAGGAGGGACACGGGTCTGCCCCACACACCAGTGCCACTGTGAATTACACCTGAAAGGAGATTCCCAGATGGAAAGAGCGAAGCCAGCAATGGAGCACATTTTAGCAGTAAGAAGTCCTCAGAGATGGTTGTCAGAGGGCAGCTTTGGCGCTGCCCAGCCCCAGGCTAGAGGAGGATGAAGACGGATGGACTGGCTGAGGAGGTGGCAGGGGCACACCTGAGCAGCCCCCCCACTCAGACCCCCCAGCTCCCTGCCCGCTGCCACTTGGGCCAGCGGCCAACAGCCTCACAAAGCCCCCGTCATGGAGAAATGAGTGCGGGGAAGCCGTTGGTGCCGAGGCCGGTAGGATGGCAGTGCTAAGTGTTGGATTCCTCCAGAGCAGACGGGTGCTGGGGCTGATGGACAAAGGATGGACAGCAGGGGAGAGCGGCTGTGATGAGCGGGAGCCAGCAATGATGTCCCTGCTCCCCAATGCAGGGTGGGTTTGACTAGGCTTCTACAACAACTCATCTACGAGATACATTCAGCAGCGGTGTCAAGTGCTGTGGTTGGAAGTATTCTGCTTGTTTCCTTTCCCCCCCCATCTTCGACTGGTGGGGAAAGGAAGGCCACCAGCTCCAGAGCACACCTTTGTCTTTACTTTGTGACTTGATGGATGGCATGAGCCAGGTAACCTACGTTGCCCGACGTAACTCCCGCCACAGAGATTCGTCCATCCTTTGTCATATAGATGGAGAACTCCTTGATCAGCCGCTCCACCTGGAGTGAAAGAGCAGAGTTCAAACCACAGGCCAACCTCTAATTCTGTTAGCAGAGTGCAAATTTACCCAGCTTGTCAGAACAGAAAGCAAACTGGGAGCCAGCAGACATGGCACCCCACCACCTGCAGAGCCAGCAGGGCACCCTGTAAACAAGAGAGATGCCGCTCGGCTCTCAGGCAACACACAAAAGCTGCAGATGTTCAGCCAGGAGAGTCACCTCACTTGAGCTGACCTTTAAGGTCACCTCAGAGCAGCACCAAGTGACTGCTTCCTTTGACAGATAAGCAGGCTACATCTGCTTTCAACCTCCACAAGCACAGCAGGGAGCAGAGCGAGACATGGGTCCCCACAACGCTCCAGTGCTGCAGGCTTGGAGGACGTTCCTCCTGGAGGAAGAACTGCCCGTGAGGGCTCATTTTGGCACCTGCAGTCAAGATCTTACTGCCAAGGACCACAACACCTGGAGACGACAGGAACTGTGTTTACCTGCTCAGGCTTCAGCCCTGTGAAGCAGAACATGCCGATCTGGTCAGTGATGTGCTGCCAGTTGTGGGAGGATCCCTCTTTCTTGAGGTTGGACACCAGCTGAGTCCGCATGCTGATGATTCGGTCGGCCATGCCCTTCACTTCCACGAGCCTGAGAAGCCAACCAGGAACCGCTCAGAGCGGGGCTGGGATGCACCAACGCTGCTGCCCACCCCCAACTACCAGGAATCAACCCTCTCCACCTGGAAGGGTCTCATACCCCAAAAAAACAAGGGGGATGCAGATGAGCAAAGACGAGAGAACGTGAACCTGTAGCTCCAGCTGGGGAGCTGTTTCTTTCTCCTGGTACCTGAAGGTGACTGCTATTTATTTATTCCATAGCTGTTGGACACTACTACCAGAGTATCGGCATCTCTCACTTCTGAAAGCCACAGGCGAGTAGGAAGCCTCGTGGCAGCACTGCCCAAACCCGGATAAAATAGTATCTGTGGATAAACGAAGAGGGCGGGGGTACCAGCGCAGGCAGACATCCCCTGCTCCAAGGAAGCACAGCTAGGAGACGTCTCTGCTGGGCCTGGATCGGGCCCAAGCGTCAGCCTGCCAAAGGAACACAGCTCCCAGCAAGGCCACAGCACACTGCCAGCCTTTGTTCTGCCGGGCCAGCTGCTGGCAGCGACTCGCCACCGAGGGGCTGGGAGAGCAGCGCAGGGCCAGTGCCAGGAAGCAGGTTTAGGGCACGAGGCTCACATTCCAGGGTCTTATTCCCAGGGGGCTTACGCTTCCATTTCCCCTGTGTGAGACACACTACGTGGCTATGCCTCAGTCAGTCTTTTCCAGGGGAGCTTTATCTCCTCCTTTACAGTGTTTTCTGCCTTGGTAACACAAGGGAAACCTGATTGTGTCAGGCTGGACTGATACCAGCCCATGCCAGGACACGAGCCGGGATTTCTCCAGAGGAAAGGAGTAGCATGTAGTTCTGACTGTAGCCCTGAAGCTATGACCTGCCACAGAGAGACCTCACATCTCGCTGTTGTGAGCGTTAGGGGTTCCCTCTTACCACTCCTTCCGAAGGTCAGGGGTGTTCAGGATGATAGAGGCGATGCGGGCTCCGTTCAGGGGTGGGTTGGAGTACATGGGACGGATGAGGATCTTCAGCTGTGATTCGACCCTCTTGGCTTCCTCTGCGTCACTGCAGATCACCGTGAAGGCGCCCGCACGCTCTCCTGAAAGAGGGGCAGTCAGGTCCCGACCTCTGCTCTTGGATACCCAGGGCTGGGGCAGGACTTATCCAAATGCTGCCTAGCTTTAGCAGAGCCCTGTTCTCTAGAAGGGTCTCCACCAACTCCCAGCTTGGTTATCTCCTGCGCCCCAATCAGTACTGCAGGATGAACACAGGCAGCAGAAAGACACTGGCTCCTGAACCCCGGAGGCAGCGAGATCCTTCCAGCAGCCTGGATGAAACCGTCTCCACACCACCTGCCCTACTCACCGTACAGCCCCATGTTCTTGGCGTAGGACTGTGACAAGATGACGTTGATGCCCTGCTCAATGAAATACCGCACAGCCCAGGCATCCCGGTTGATGTCCCCGCTGGCAAAGCCCTGGTAGGCCATGTCAAAGTACACGAGGAGGTTTCGTTTCTGCCAGCAAAGAGGGGAGAGGGTGTCACAGGAGCTGACCACCCCTCCTGGGACCGGGGCAGCAGGCTGAAAAGAGCCACGCAGGCAGCGGCCTGCTCAACTCCAACTGTTCTCCTCCAGAAGTAGAGCCATTCCCCTTCGTTTGCCACAGGGAAGGCAGCCCAAAAACCACAGCTACCCGCCGCACATCAAAACAGCAGGTAAAGACCCTCCCAGTGCACTTATGGGATGTGCAGTCTGGCCCAGAAGGCAGGAGTGGATTCAGCAGTAAGAAATTATTTTATTTCAGTGTCTTCTGTGTTATCAGTTTCCAGGAAAACCACCTGGGAACACTCTGGGCAGGTGCCAGCCCTTCCAATGCCTCCAGGCAGATAATGCAGCCACACTGCCCCTCGGTCAGGAGACCTGCAGCCATCAGTAGGCCAGAGAGGCCACTTTGATATCTACCAATTCTCAGGACACTACAGAGGCCAGGCATCCCCATATTTCACTGGCTACAGCTTGGGGGAGCAGCAGGGAGAAGAAGGATGAAGGAAGAACTTGCCCCTATCTGTTTCCTGTTGAAGCGTGCGAGGAGACACCAGGCAAATGAAAGATTTTCTATTTTTAATACACGAGCACTGGGAGCCACCCCTCCAGCTATCACAGCTCACTCTTTCAACCCTGCTGCTCTCCTCTCAGGTCTCCCTACCCTGGGAAGGTGCCAGCAGAAAGTCTGATGGTCAGCTAGAAGCTTTATGGGTGCACTGCTCTGTCTTCAGTACAGGAACATGACACCCATCCCAGCTTTTGGGAAGGGAGTAACCTTTTGCGCAGCAAAGACCAGGTGCCACTCATGAAAGCCCAGAGATGTGGTTTCTCCCAGGAACAGCACCGTTCCCCTGGGACACTCTGCTGCTCACCTTCACTGTAGCCGCCAACTCCTTCCATTGCTCCTGCCGGGGATCCACCCCGGTGGGGTTGTGAGCACAAGCATGCAAGAGGATGATGCTCTTCTCTGGAATTTTCTAAGGAAGATGTTACAGAGAATGAATTGACATCTCAGCACTCTCCTCAGCAGCCGACATAAGACTCTTGCCCTAGACAGCTTAGACAAGCTCCGCAAGGCTTCTAGCCTCGATTCGGTGTCTTCAGGCATCATATTTAGGCTAAAGCAAGATGATCACCCATCTCCCCCATCACCTCCCTGCTTCCAGGCACGAAAGGTAACTCACGGAAATGTCATCCATGGCTCCAGAGAAGTCAAGGCTGCACGTTTTGGGGTCATAGTAGCGGTAAGCCTGAAGCTGCAGGCCAGCATCACGGAAAATGGGTGTGTGATTGCCCCAGGACGGTTTGGGTAGATACACATCACGGCTAGACTTGAAGAACCGTTGCTGATCAAAAGAAAGACAGATTGTTCAAACAGCTTGAACAGATTAAAGCAGTTAGAAAACCCTGAAGATTTAGCGCCGGCCAAAAGATGCCCGTTTCTTCCCCCACCGGCCAGGGACTCACCAAAAAGTTGGCTCCAATTCGCAGCGATCCAGTCCCAGAAATACCCTGCACCGTGACATACTGCAAGGGAATAAGAGACAAATACATGAGTATGAGCAGCCCCGGTATGATACAGGGAACAGGGACATGGGGCTGGAGGGGACTGCATGGCTCAGCAGCTCTGGTTGCAGGGAAGGGAGCGGGGATGCCTGGCAAGGTTATTTCTCCTCCTCAGGAAGGGCTGTTTCACCACAGCCTTCAAAAGGAAGCTGTTATCCTTGGGCCTGGCCAGCTAACAACTCAGAGGCATGAATCCTGCCAGTCCTTCCACTTTTGCTGGGCCCCCATGTACCACCTGTGCGTCAGACAGCGCTGCCCACCCCCTGCTTCCCAGCCCACTCCTTACCCGGCCGCTCTTGAAAGCCTCACTGTTTTCACCCAGAGCCAGTTCTGCAGATGCCCGGGTGAAATCTGCTAGCCCCCCGATGGGCAAGTACTCCTTGTCCATCTTCTTGGATGCTATCATGGCCTCCGCCTGGGAAAGAGGACACACATTCAGCAAGGCAGGCATCACCATGGTCAGCTCGAGGTCACTTCTCTTCACATTCGCTCGCTCAAGAGGAGCAAAAGTTGGTTTACCACAGTTCCCCTCCAGAGATCAGGGCTCATTCAAAGCCAGGACAGCAGACAACATTTCAGGGGACACTCTACTTTTACCTAACGATGCCCAGTGGCCACCAGCACCCTCAGTGGGTGTCAGTGTCCGTATAGCTGAGCCAGGCGACCCGGCGCCAGAGGAGAGCACCACTTCCAGCCCATTACAAGTCAACGCTGCTGCACAAGGACACACATTTCTTTGCCCAAGCAGGAACTGTCCCGCAGGAACGTGAGGCTCAACTGTTACTGAAAGGCAGAGATTATCTCTACGTAGGGAGACATCCCAAAACCAGGAAGGGTAGCGAGCTCTTTGTAGGGCCTCATCACGCCGGGAGTGTTATTGAACTAGGTGGAACAGGTTAAAGAAAACCACATAATCGAGAAACCCCAGCCAATTTTGAAAGCAGCCTGTCTGAAAGCTAGCTCAACCAACCCTTAAATATGGCTCCCCCAGCTTTGCCAATCTCTCTTTCTTTCAAGCAGATTCCACATCAGAAACCAGTCCAAGTCCCTACCTAACACAGGATCAGGGAATGGCAGCAAGAACAGCAGACAAGGAGCCACTATCAGGAAAAAATACAGTGATGGAGACAACTGGAGCGCTCGGGGAACCCTATTCATGCTCCCAGAGTGGCAGGACAGACCCTGGCAGCATTCACATACCACCAGGAAACTGTTCCTGCGACACCAGACAGGAACAGTTTGTTCCTGTTTCACTCTCAAACTCAACAGTTTCACTCCTGCATTGTGACCCAGCTGCAATACGTGCTGACACAGGGAGAGCGAGGGCAAGGGACGGCTTTAAACCCCACACTGATGAGAAACACGGACAAGCATCCTCCCTGCACCAAGGAGACCAGCCAGTCAACATGTGTGTCAGCTGCCAGCTATTTAATGGCCTATTTCTACATTTACAGCCCTGAAAGGCTCCGTAATCCCCTCAAGGACAGTGTCCACATCTAGCTCCCTGGGCTGGAGTTTTAGACTGGCTTATGGAGAAACTGGTAAGAGCGGCTCAGCAGAATGTCTAAGACTAATCCATTAAGGGGACAACGTCAGCTCTTTCTCCCATGTGGGCTGGCCCAGGGAACATCAACCTGTTCAAGAAACACCTTGAAGTTCAGAGGACAGCTGGGTTGGAGGGCTTGTGGAAGTCAGCAACAAATTAGAATTTACCCAGATGGGAACAGGACAGGTATTCCCCTTTTTATCTCCTACTACTTAACAACCAGCTCTGTTGTCTCTCCAAAGTGTTAATACTGCTAAGGAAGACATCCAGGAACACTGTCCTGCTCTGTTAGAAACAAAACTTATTCTAAGGACCAACAAACAACCCTTGCCTAGAGGCATTCTCCCTCCCTGACCCTCCCAGGGCACCCAATACCTGGATCCGGCCCTGCCCAGCAGACAGCACCAGGCTCACCTTGCGAACACAGTTCAGGACGTACGGCTTCCCGTTGTCATCCCGGTATGCCCCCACACCCAGGTTCATCTTCTTGGAGTTGGTGTCGCGCTTGAAAGCTTCCGTCACCCCCAGGATGGGGTCGGGGGGACCCATCTCCACATGGGACCACCATGAGCTGAAGGGAAAAAAATGAGAAGTTAAGAAGTAGGCTCAAGAACTGGGCAGGGACGTGCACCCATATGGGTAGAGAGAAAACCTCACGGGAAATCTTGTCTTTAAATCACTGGAAAAGGTACAAAGCAGTGGTACGAGAATTATCTAGGGGGAAAAACAACCCAAGTCTTTCATGCTCCATGAGCTGCCACTGCGTTTTACATTGCAGAATGGGCAAAGAGCCTTAGTTCACTAGGGCTGAATGTACCTGACCCCCTCCAAGTCATTAATGCATAGCAAAGGCCCTGCTTTCCTTATGCCGACACCAGAAAGGCCCCAGAAAACAAGCCTTAAACTCTTAAGCTCTGACCAGCTGCCGTCTCGTCACAGCCTGCAGGCAGGACCGCATAGGTCCCCTCCAGGGGAACCTCGGCCAGAATACGGAGCCTCTTCCAAACTCCTGGAAGGGCTCATGTGCATGAAAACTAATCTGTTTTTCTCGCAACACTGGCTGACCTAATGAAGGTATTTCCCTTCCCTGCCCTGCAAACTCTGCCTCCCTTGAAGAGGGATGTCGTAGCCAAATGCTGTTTTCCTGGAAATTGCACAGGACACTTTCTTCCCACTGTGACAAGCGACAAGCTCTGATGTGAAGACCCCTGCAGTCAAACACGAAACCTCCCTGCATCAGGAGGAGCTTTGCCCCCCACTCCCCAGCGCTCTACAAACTGCTTGCCTCTGCCCGGTTGGCAGGACATCCTGAAGACGAAGAGGTTCTCTTAATGTCAAGGGCAGACCAGACCACACTATAAAAAGAAACCTGTTATTCTCCCTTTGGCCACAGTCTCTGCCCAGTGCCACATCCAGGCTCCGCAGGCTTGTAGGCAAGGGAAGAGGTGTGGTGGTTTTTAAACCTGCCTGACAGAGGGCTGCGGCTGCAACGGCCCCTCCTGAAGACAGGAGTACTGAAGAAGACTACTCCACGCAGCTCTCAGCATCCTGAGTCACAGTATCATGCGGGCACCTAGCTTGGTGAGGGATAAAGCACGCAGCACAAGGTAGATTGGGTTTATCTCCTCTGGGGCAGGGTTCAGTCTTGATTACTAAAGAACACACAGTGAGACAGCTCCCACCGCTCATGGCGCCATGCATAAGCTTCACAAAGCTTTGCAGCCCACGCAGAAGCTTTACAAAGCTTTGCAGCCCGTGTATAAGCTTTACAAAGCTTTGCAGCCCGAGGAAGGCTGCCTCACGTGAAGATAACAAGCTTTCCCAACACCAGAATGCTGTCCCGGGGCTGGGTTTTGCCCCAGGCAATGCAGGCAGCCTGGAGCCACCCCAGGGCCTGCCAGACCTCCTGCTGAGTGCTCCGCGTGGTGACAGGTACAGCCCATCCGAAGGTGGCAGGGCCAGGCGGGTTAAGGAAGCTCTAACGCTAGTGATCAGCAGAACTCACAAAATCATCTTCCCTCTCCACTCTGTCCCTGTTTTGGGTCCGTTTAGACCCAGTTTACTCACTACTTACTTAAACATCTCACAGAGCCCCAAACATCACTCTGCCCATCAGTACAGGATTTCCACATAAAATGGAAATTTTCTCTCCTGACAGGCACTGTGGAAAATAGGGCAGCAAACATGTAGGAGGCAGAGCCACCTCGGGTAGTTTAAAAATGGAAGATGTGCTTAGCATTTTCTAGACCACTAACAAGCATTAATTACCTCTCCAGTTAAGAACAGGATCAACTTAGAGAGGAGGATGAGTCACTCATGCCAGCAACACACACCCTCCAGAGAGGGACACGGGCTGCAGCCAGCGGCGAGGGAGCGACCCGGGGAGCAGGACTCACCAAGGGGGCTGTCGGGGCAAAAACCTACTTGCAGATTCAGGCAGCAGGTACCGCTGCTTTGGAGTCTGTACCTCTGCAGTTTACCTGGTGTAAGGTTATTTTGGTATCGAGGGCTGCAGGAGCCCGGCCATCTATTTTAAAGAGCTGCTGCTTTGGAGATGGTGACAGCACCTTCCTTCTGCTGGGTTTTTCACCAAACAGCTTAGTGTTTGGGGTATTTAGGTCCCAACCAGGCAAAACACTTAAGCAGGTCGCTGGGCTCTAATATACTACTGCTGCAATTAACTCATTTACTCCAGAGAGTTAAGCACTTTTGTTCTGAGCTGGTCTTTTCTATCCGCTTAAGACAGCAAAGGGTAGGTTTAGGATTGATTTCCCCATTCTCAACCTGAAGGTTTTGGGGTGAAGGGCAAAAAAAAGACTCCTCTGCTGCTTCCAGGGAGGTGAGGTTGCAGAGAGACAGGAGAAAAAAAGTCCAGGCTGAGTTGTCCGAACACATCACGATACCCAAGAGATCACAGAGGGTGATTTCTAGATGGGGGTTTGAAGAAGAAATCTACTAGGGATCCGAGGCCACAAGTCCTACTGCACTGCTACCCCTATGTTACCGTAACGTTGTTGTCTCCGCACTGCGTTATATTTTATTTTGAGCAATTAAAAGAGCATTGGTCTTGAGTAAAGGTCAAAGTATAAACTGCACATCCTCTCTGCCAGGCTGGAGGCATTTCAGTGCAGAAAACTAAACGAAAGCAAGTTTAAGCTGGGGTTGAACTCGGATGATACCTGATGTAAGCCAAAGGAAGCGCGTTCTCCAGCTACGGGACTTGAACACAGGTGGCCCGAGTCAGAGTCTAGCTGCTGAGCAGAGCTGGTATTCAAATAGTCTCCACATTCCTCAGCTGGTTTAATGCACAGCTGCAAGCGCAGTGTGATAAGATGGGACAGACAGAGGGTAGGAAAACGCACCAGGAACCACATAAACCAGTGACATCCTTTAAAAATGTACGTGAAACTCTCGGCCCGAGCTGCAGAGACCTAAGAGTGTGCTCATGAGCCAAGCCCAGAAAGCAAGTTTTCCTCTAGGTAAGCAAGCGTTTACAAGTTCAGTGAAGGCTCCCATTGTGAAGAGGCCAATCCACGTTCCCTGAGGTACAGCCACCCAAGACACTGGATTTCAAAACCTCTGCCAAAGCCCCTACAGCAGCTCTGCAAGCCGGAGCAGAGCAGAGCGGCCAAATGCGATGCTGGCTGGATACCACAGCTAGAGCAAATATTTACACAAGAACAATGCCAACAGGCTGCTCTGGCTACTAACGTCCTTTCAAGCCTACAAATTCACTGCCCCAGTCAGTTGTGGTAAGCTTTCCACCAAGAAAAGCATTTAAAATAGTTGTCTGGTGATACATCAGAGCAGCAGACTGAAGTTATCACCTTAATTAGCATTTGTATGTCAAGGGAGTTTTAATCATTTCATATCTCTTCAGCTCTGTCCTGATTTCAGAAAGACCATTCCCAGCACAGAGCAATGGTAACAGCATGAAGATAAGGAAAGAGAAAACTGCTAATCACTGCTTGGCATTGAGCCGCTCTTGGGATAAGGAGCCACTCTTCGGGCAGGCTGCAGGGGAACAAGTAGGGGCTGTGCACAAAGGCTCTTTACTTACGAAAAGAGGTGATCTAGATTCAGTTTGGCAATTTACACTTTGCTGTCCAACAAGCTTGAGGAAAGCAAAGCTCTTGCCAGTGGGCTGGCATACCTTTCACAGGCCTGCTACAGTCCGAGGGCAGAAAACACAAGTTCTAGATAGCTGCTCACCTGCTGAAAAGAGCCAGAAAGCTGCTTTGGGGAGAAGCAGGGGCTGGGAACATTCGTCTCACAGGGCAGCGAGGGGCCACAGTGGACAGAACAGCCTTAAAGGCGGCTGTTAAATATTGATTATCTGCTGCAATGGGGAAATAAAACAAAAAACCTCACTGCTTTCTTGCGCTCACACGGGCTGGGAGCTGGAGTCAGAGGGCACTGGAGCCCTTTGCCCAGATCCCCCTGCACGCTCTGCTGCTCGGCCACCTGGTCACAGTGGTGCTCCCAGCCTGCGCCCCGCGGCTCTCGGGTCAGCTGTACTTTGAGGAGCTGCTCCGGGCTCTTCGCAGGGCTCCAGCTGCACCCTGTGTCCTTATATCTATCCCTCCACTGCCTTCGGAGC
>NW_010563324.1:0-1190 GCF_000687285.1 Phaethon lepturus | reverse complement strand
CTCTCCTCCCACCGCTATTTAGCTCTCAGCGCTCGCTTGCGTTGGAGCTTTTGGTGCCCATCTGCAGCTTTTCCTCTGACCAACAGACCAGCTATGTTCTATCAGTCGTGGTGTTACGCAAGGTAGTCGTGTGCTGGCAGCTTAATTAGGTTAATAGTTATAATTTCTGGGCTGGGTGTGGGTGGAGTGCTTGGTTAAACGTAAGTTCATGCAGGAATTACTCCCAGGATGCTTGAATTGAAATTCGGATGCTGACCACCGCAAGTCTCTTAGTGCAGCGTGTCTTCAAGCGTGGACTTCTAGAGTCCCGCTTCTTGCATTTTCTGTTGGACCCGACCAGTTGAAGGGTGATTTCAGAAGGAGACAACCTCACAAGCGGAGGAGGTCGGCTCTTCAGTCATTGATCAGCTCCGAGGCGGGCAGAAACTGCCGTTTGCGCTCACGTTCTGTAATCATGACCTCGTGCCAATGCCTTTCGGTTCCCTCAGAAGACCTTCGCTCAAAGAAAGTCAAGTTCGCTGACACCCCAGCTATCTCCCAGGACCTCGAAAAGCTGCGCCCTCGGAGCTGGAGCATTACACCGCACGGACTACGCTGTGCGGGCCGTCAGCTGGCCCTTCACGTGAAGAGCAGAAAACTGCTCTGGGAGGATCCTACAGAGGCTGAAGTTTCAATCCAAATGTAAATGAAATAATAACAACATTTTCTTTTCCGCTTGAAGATCAAATAGGGTTTCAATACAGAACAGAGAACAGAGCAGAAAATCCGATACCGTTCTGCCGAGCGCTGCTTGCCTGGCAGTAAAAAGACATCAAAGCGGGGCGGGGGGGATAAGTAGGTATCCACCACCTTCATGTGCGACAGCAAAGATGCCCAAGTGGCAGGATAAAGTGAGGCCTTGTTCTCCTTTTCTGACTAAGACTCGTTAAGCATGAGAAATCCTGCTTCCCCGCTTCAAAGGGATTTTAAAGCGTTTTACAAAGCCCTGCCAATGGCAGCTCTTGCGTCCTCTAAAGCCTTTTCGCTCATTAGATCAACTCGGGCTCTGAGAGAGCGCGGGAGGACTTCTGGAAGACCCCTCACGTTGTTTTGCGAGGAAGAAGGTTGTACGCGTGAGGAACGGTGAGTTTACGGCACAGAGAGCTGCCCTGCATGGCCCCCGCCTTACCTTGAGCGCAGTTCTCCCCGTG
>NW_010563323.1:0-11252 GCF_000687285.1 Phaethon lepturus | reverse complement strand
ACCTTCCTTTTCTGGCTGACATACTTGTAGATGGCCTTCTGTTTATTCTTTGCATCCCTTGCCAAGTTCAGCTCCAGCTCTGCCTTGGCCCTCCTGACCCCATCCCTGCACAACCAGGCAGCATCTCTGTCATTCGTCCCAGGACACCTGTCCCTGCTTCCACTGCCTGTGCATTTCCTTCTTGCCCTTGAGTTTGCCCATCAGGTCTCCACTCAGTCATGCTGGTCTCCTGCCTTCCTTTCCCCATTTCTTACACCTGGGATCGAGAGCTCTTGCACTCTATGGAAAGCATCCTTAAACATCTGCCAGCTCTGTTCTGCTCCCTTGCCCCTGAGGGCAGTTTCCCAGGGGGTCCTATTGACCTGAAGCCCCGAAGAGCTGGAAGTTTGCTTTCGTAAAATTCAGGATCCTGACTTGACTCTTCGCCTGCCCCATATCCCTCAGGACTGAACTCCACCAGTGCATGATCACTGCAGCCCAGGCTGCCTCCAATCTTGACATCAACGATTAGCTCACTTGCGTAACACAAAAAGTCAATGCCAAGAACCTTAGCAATCATTCTTTGTATATAGAGTCTTTGCACATTACATACTTATTTCTGGCCTCCCCCCACCCCGAAAAACACAACACCATCTTTCTACAGTATTAGATACACAACTAACTGCTGCATACTATGATGACTAAAACCAAGCTGAGATTAGTCTCCTAACAAGATTTCTCTCATTACCACTTCAGAGTAAAACAGAAATATAAATTATTCCAGAATATACAGTTAAACTCTAGACGAACTTGCGCTAAAACTTTCAAACATTTAGATTTTTAAAAGAAAAGGGGAAGGAAAAAAAGACAAAAAGAACACAAAATGCTAGAGGTTGGGGAACATTCCACAGCAGTAGGCCTACACATTTGTTTGCCTTGCTGTTCTACTCTCCTCTGCATCAATTATCAGCTGCTGTCAAAGACAGGACACAAAGCTGGAGCGACCCAGTACAGCTGTTCTTATGCTCAAAAGCCAATAAAAGGCTGGAGGATAAGCCCTTCCCGGATTCACAACATTGGTTATGTTGGTATACAAATCAAATTAATACTTTCCAGAACATCAACTATGAATTTCAATGGTGAGTATGAGTTTGTTGTAATCGTTTAGAAAACTAGCTTCAATTCCTCCAACCCATTTTCTTCTTTTCTGCCACCAAATCTAGAAACAGAACACTCAGGAGAGTCACAATTTTTAGTTGTTTTAACAAAAAATATATTGTGACTGAATCACATCATGCAACTACCGTTTAGTGAGCATATCAGGCAAATCTCCTTCCAAAACTACTCAAAAGAAATCTTATCACGTATTTCTCTGAATATTATCAAACTGACAAGCAAGTCAATAATAATATCACTGATACTAGAAGAACATTTTATATTTAAGAATATTTTCCAAATTAACAATCTGAGTCTTTTCTGCATTATTTTAATTTGTTCGAGAACCTAAAAACATACATGTTGTCCAGTTAAATGGCTCTTACTGATAAATTCCAAGCTGTCAGGAGGTAGCCACTGTCCCCAGAAATACCCTGTTACACAGTGTGTCATGTACAAAGAAAAAGCCTAGCAACATTAGCAGATGTAGGATCACGCAGTTTGCCGTTTAAGACATGAAAGGCAATTTGTCAGAACATGGAAAGAGCAAAGTATTAACATGCTCAAATTCAATCATTAGTAAAGGTACACAACTAGAAACTACAAGTAATTCAATAATAGCACTAACTGCAGCAGGAAACCTTTAACCTGTAGCAATGGTGTCATGTGATAACTACTCCTCTTAGAACGTTATAACCACAACATTTCAAAACAGTGCACAGACTGATGATGCTTGGGAACTCCAGTCCCTCATAATAGGGACAGGATAGGTCTCATCCATCCATAGCTGTTACTGTTCAAGCCTTTTACTCTCTCTCCTGTAAAGGTCCATTTCAGAGAAGGGACAGGAAGTGTCATATTTATAAATTTCTCAGCTACATCTGTGTACAATTCTTTAAACACAGAAGACATCTAATTCATTGGTCAATGTCAACGTAGAAGAATCTATCCCACTGAAGTAACAGGCTAACCTAAAAAAAACTTAGCTGGAAACACTACATACGTGGAAACAGCCAATTTTTTTCCTTTTTTTAATTTCATGAAACAAAGCCCCAGTAAGTCTACCATGAGATTCACATATGGTTTGCATAAAGAAGTAGATGAACATATTCTAAATTCTCTAGATACGAGGTTGCTAAAGCTGAATTCTGACTTCACTGATGCTCAGAAGGTAACAAAGGAAAAAGATTACTTACAGATTTAATCACTTTTTTTTTAAACCCACAATTTTCAGGCAACAGCTGTTCTTGATAGTCCTCTATTTTTATGAATTATTTTATAGAACAACAAATTTTTATTTATAGTCTGTGTACATGTCAAGCAGGAAACCAATCTTTTATGCAGCTGAAAAAAACAAACAAAATCCTTGTATTGTTCACCATACATATTTCCATGAAAAGATTAATGAAACTATTCTTTGTTACTCTTCTATAATTATTATATATATTTCATAAAACAAGGCCCTATTGTTTTGCTTTAAATACGTTACCTTTATGCACAAGTTTCTTCTATTCATCGTTCTGTAGTCTTACACCAACAAATGTAGTTCATTTTACAATAAATAAAATCTATGCAAATGAAGTAGAGGTGTACCTGTTTCATCTTAACCAAACACATGCTAACTGACAGTAGCCATTTCAAATATAGGTAACTGTCCTAGTCCATCTTTACCATTTTGCCACCCTTTAGGTCTTTGACTCACAAGGTTACTCGAAGTATCACTAATAAACAGCATGAGATTTTGTTAACTACTCATTTCTCTAAATGAAAAGGAATTCAAAATTTTTGTGCTTTTCATTTTACACCTCAGACAAGCATATTTAATGTCTACTAAATAAATAAATAAATAGCAGCTTTCTGAAATGTTCCAGGAGCAGCTACCTAAATAAATGGTCAGACATAGCCAAGTAAGTAGCACCTGGACTAAAATGAGCTTAGAGAAATCTAGTGAAGAACAAAACCAGTATTAGAAACAA
Organism: Phaethon lepturus; assembly: GCF_000687285.1. NCBI lineage: Eukaryota > Metazoa > Chordata > Aves > Phaethontiformes > Phaethontidae > Phaethon > Phaethon lepturus. Next base: position 8,142 of record NW_010563323.1, on the reverse strand, counting down.
AATCTCCCCTTTTTAGGAAAACTTTCATAAAGGCTCTATCATTCAGACTATCTTATTAATGAACAATGTTGATTCCAATGATATTGTTGTTCAGATAGAATTTCGGAGAAGATACTTCCTCATAATATTTGGTTGCTCAAACCTATTCAGGCCACCATTGAGATACAGCTCCCTGCACTCTGATGAATACAACAGAAGCCTAAGAACACAAGTCCTACAGAACTTTCAAGTATGTCCTAACAGTAAGACAGCCACATAACTAAGAAAATACAATTATAAGTAGGGGTTTTTGTTCTTTGGGGTTGGGTTTTTTTATTGGGGTTCGTGGGGGTTTTTTACTGCATTTTCTCACGCATCTTTACCAGCATTCCTCCTCTTCACCAGATGCAAGGATTTGGTGAACACACTCTTCATTCGTTACGCTCTCAAGTTTTGCTAGCTCCGGCTTTTTTCCTGATGCATTCTACTAAAATTTTCCACCACCACAACAGATGGTTGGCAAATGAAAAAAAAAAAATCATTTCTGCAGTATACATGAACATACTAATGCTACAGATTTTTAAACTGGAATAAAGCAAAATACATTTTATTGTGAGAATGAAAGCTACAAGTGCTCCTGTTAAACATCAGCCAGCACTTGCATAGCAGTGTTACGGCACTTTCCCTTCTGCATCAGAACTCATCACAGGAATGCTGCTCAGTGTGCAAATTCACCTGCACTATGGTATAAGCATCAGCCCTACCTGCATGCAACACTTCCAATGAAAAGCAAACCTCTTATCTTTTGTGCAGTTATCAAAGCCTCAAGTCACATGCTTATGGCTTAGTTGTAAGAAGCTAGCTGGTTTTAAGGTAGATGATTCGTGTAATTTATTACTTTTACAAGAAGTCTCAGGCAGGAGTCTCAATTGATATGAAAGTTAAAGCTTATGATTTTTCAGTACATTCCCCCAAACTACTCAGCCATCATTTCAATATCAATTCTCAAGCCATCCTGTAACATTCTCAAACACAGTTCTTTCTGCAGTTTTGGGGTTTCTATGGATATAAACAGCTGGAAAACAGCAGTTTTTCACTGTAACTGACTATTCCACTTCTTCCCACTTCGAAGAAGAAAACTCTACCTGATGCTGAGCATCTCTTCTATGTTATTAGGGGAAAACTTCTGAGATTGCTAGGTAACTGGTAAAGTGTGCATGAAGATTACGAGATTGGGCAAGTAAGTGATGTATTTCTTTCTGGAAAGGCTATCGTTGACATAGCTTCCTTATTTACTGTAATTACGATAAGGGGTGTGTTTCTTTACACAGCATCTACACTGGACAGGCTCTGACAAAAAAAAAACCCTGAAACTAAGCACTGCATTAATCTCAAAGTGGTGTAGGATGGAAGAAAGGAGAAAACACCTAAAGAACGTTTATGACAAAGACTAAAACATTCATATCAAGAAGGCAGCAGAAACTAGAGATTTTGGTACTTCAACAGTTTTTAAGATTCAAATGATGGGCAGGGGTGGGGAACAGAATACTAATGTGGAAACATAGCATTGCTGAGTCACCTAAGAAGCTATTTATACTGACCCAAATCTCAGAACAATCTCTTTTGTCAAATATAAATAGAAAACACAAGATATTAGAACAGTCATTTTATTCTCTGCCCATCATAAGAAAAGTGCTGACACTTGCTGACCAATCTGAACCCCAGCAGCAAAAACAAAGAACCCACACACAAAACCAAATTCGAGATGCTGGACACAAAAACTTTAAAAGACAGACACAAATGCAGATCTTGAAAGACAAGGTAGTGCCCAGCTCTTACAGATACCTTAACTCTAGGTAAGCAAGTCATAAGGGTTTGAAGTTGCCTTTTGTTAAGATTTTTACTTCATTAAAAATGTTGTTCCTGTTTTCAAGAAATGAAAAGTAAAGATATTGTAAGCACACCCCATTTTAGTAGTTCTGAGAAGACTTAGGACTGTAAAAGCAGTATTACCTTAGGAAGCAAAGCCAAAGGTAGACAAGTGTTACTAATCTAACCAGGACAGTGCATTATACAATTGCAAAACAACCATCAACTAAAGCACAAGTGCAGACAGGAAAGCTAAGTGTATTCCTTAATTTTGCAGTGCACATACTCAGAATCTCTAACTCTCTTACATTTAAAACCTACCAAAAAGTTACAAGTTGCCCAAAAAGTTAGCAGGCCACCATCACTGATCACATCCCCTTTGGTACCCCTATATTAAAAAAAACAATATACAAGAATAATGGAGTAGAAAATTTCTCAGACAGCAAGATAAGTAAGATCTCTCTCCAGTTGTTTTTCAAGTTGTCGCCTTAAATCTCAGAAGAGCTGAAAAAAAAAGTTTACTAATTACCTTCTTGCTCCTGTTATGGCTTCTGTTACAAATTCACAAACGATGGTGCAAAAAAACAGCTATGGCTCTGTGTGATCTGCTCTAACACAAGCATCCTGCTATAGTTACCCATCACAACGATGGCATGCTGCAAAGCGAGGGTTAAAGGTGCCCACACACTTTGTTTATTTGGGTGTTTTCAGAATACTGTTTCTACTGTGCAGTGGAGCCCTACTTCTCCATATTTTTAAGCCAGACCACAGCATTGCAAGAATATGCAAAGAAGAACTTAAAAGCTTTCTGTAACAGTCTTGCCATTAGTGTGCAAGAACTGCCTTTGAGCCACCAAGAAATTATACACCAGCTACCCTCTGCACCAGTTTGCTACTGCCTTGCCACAAGCAGTCCAAAACATGGAGGTTTTTTTTCCTCCCCCACTACTTGAGCTCTCAGTATGAAACAGGTGCACAGCATCAGTCCCTGCTTCTTCCATACAGATGAAGGAAGCTGGAAATGGCATGGTCATCAAATCTCAAGCTGAATTTGGAAACAAAATTCATCCAGCCAACCTTCTTTGACTATCCCACAAATAACCCTTAAAAATGCCTGACATTTTTGTGGGCTGTAAACTGCAAATAGCATCCTGAGATGTCTGCCCTGCATGCAAGGCATCATGATTTGCCATGTGGGCACATGGAATCAAATACAACATGGTTTAAAGTGATGCAATCACAGTAAGAAAAGTAATACAGTTGAGATCTCGTGAAGTTAAACAGAACTTCTCCATCTTTCATTTTTACCTACACAATACAAGGAAATGATGGACAATGAGGCAAAAAAAGGAAAAGGGTATTTTTTCAGATAACGCTAGCCAGTTTGGTGACACTCACACTCAGGGAGAAAAAAAGTGCCAGTTTTCTCAGCTACTTTATTCATATCTGCCTCATTATGTAGCTAGAAGACTCCACGTTTGCAAAACAGAGAGAATTGGCTGTACAAGAAAAGCCTCTAAATCAAAGTAGTGTCTCATAATGCGTGTTTATGAATAATAAATTAAAGTACCGATGTTGGAGATAGGTACATTTCTGTTAATTAAAGAGTACAGTATCAGAAAGCAAAGACTGTTACAATCAAAAAGGGGGAAATGAAGACATAGAGACATGAACAGCAGTTGACCATCAGCAGCTGGCACTCTTCTATCTCTCCAAAACTGCAGTAAGTGAACAAGTTCTGAAAAATTCCAAATAGCCATTTGCAGGCTAAGAGCTACAGGAAAACATGAGAATGGGCATCCCTTGAAAGAAGGACATTTAAAGGATGCTGACTATACAGGTAAGACACTGTGAAACAGCCTCTCAACCTGGGAAGTTCTAAACTACTTAGGCCTTCACAAACCAAAGGCAACAACTGAAACTCCAACAAAGGGAGAGGTGTTGGTCACGCTACAGGATAAGGCAATTCCTTTACAGAAGTGAGTAAAGAACTTAGCAGCAAACAAAGCATGGATTACACAAGCCTTTTAAAGTGCTCAGAGCTTTGGGAGGTATGGAAGTCACCCAGCAGAGTAACAACAGTGAACATGGGAAGAACTACAGATGTCACCTCTCTGGACTTCTGTAAGGCCTTTGACACATCTCCCATGATATCCTTCTCTCTAAATTGGAGAGAGATGGATTTGATGGGTGGACTGTTCAGTAGATGAGGTTTTGGTTGGATGGTCTCCACCAGAGGGTAGTGGTCAACAGCTCAATGTCCAGATGGAGATGAGTGACAAGTGGCGTCTCTCACGGGTCTATACGGGGACCAGCACTCTTTAATATCTTCATCAATGACATACAGACAGTGGGATTGAATGCATCCTCAGCAAGTTTGCAGATGACACTAAGCTGATTGGTGCAGCTGACACACCTGAGGGATGGGATGCCATCCAGATGGACCTGGACAAGCTCGAGGAACGGGCCTGTGTGAACTTCATGAGGTTCAAACAAGACCAAGTGCAGGGTCCCACACGTGGGTCAGGGCAACCCCCCACTATCAATACAGGCTGGAAGATGAAGGGATTGAGAGCTGCCCTGCCGAGAAGGACTTGCAGGTACTGGTGGGGAGGAAGGGTTGGAGGTCTGCCCTGCCGAGAAGGACTTGCGGGTACTGGTGGATGAAAAGCTTGACATGAGCTGGCAATGTGCACTCAGAGCCCAAAAGGCCAACCGTACCCTGGGCTGCATCCAAAGCAGCGTGGCCAGCAGGTCGAGGGAGGTGATTCTGCCCCTCTACTTTGCTCTGGTGAGACCCCACCTGGAGTCCTGCATCCAGCTCTGGAGCCCTCAGCACAGGAAAGACATGGGCCTGCTGGAGTGGGTCCAGAAGAGAGCCACAACAATGATCAGAGGGATGGAATACCTTTCCTGTGAGGACAGGCTGAGAGAGTTGTGGTTGTTGAGCCTGGAGAAGAGAAGGCTCCAGGGAGACCTACTGCAGCCTTCCAGTACTTAAAGGGGTCTTAGAAGAAAGGTGGGGACAGACTTCTTAGCAGGCCTGTTGCAATAGGAGAAGAAGTAATGGTTTTAAACTAAAAGAGGGTAGATTTAGACTAAAAGTAAGGAAGACTGTTTTCACAGTGAGGGTGGTGAAACACTGGCATAGGTTGCCCAGAGAGGTGGTAGATGCCCCATCCCTGGAAACACTGGAGGTCAGGTTGGACGGGGCTCTGAGCAACCTGATCTAGTTGAAGATGTCCCTGCTCATTGCAGGGGATGATGGTCAGAGGGGCTTGACTAGGTGACCTTTAAAGGTCCCTACCAACCCAAACTATTCTATGATTTTGTGTATACAAGCTTCTGTAATTCAGCTTGGAATATCTGTAAAACAGTCAGAAATGAAGATGAATTATGCTAAGATCATGTAATACTTGTGGTTACATACATAACCATGATCTAACTCAATGCAAGAATTCCTACCAAATGCATTAACCTGGTCAATAACTCAAATTGTCCTTTCTGGCCTTAAGAAGTTACAAGCTTGATTTCAGTAGCCTAATTAAACCAGTCTGCCTCATCCCACTGCTAATTCCTTCCAAATGACTGCAATGGGAGTTGTACTGGTGGCGAGGCTGTCCTCTTTTTCCTTTTCTGTTCTATTCTGAGCAGGTAATATAACACAAAGCTAAAATCTGAGTACTCCGAATCCCAACTATTAATTGCAATTTTGTAACCAACAGAGGACATGACATATGACCATAAATAGACAAAAGCAATGAGTCTAACCTGCGTCTGCAGTTTTTTATTACTATTTCAACATAATGCCCAACAATAATTTTTCCAGAATTGATGATCCTTTCAGCAAACTGATTTTCTTAAGAAAATTATTGTCCCATTCAGCCAGGGCTGAGTGGCCCAGAACTTTAAACAAAAACAAAACAGAAACAGCAAGCCACAGACTTTATCATCTCAAACGAGACTAATCTTGTACATAGAGGGTTCACACACACACAATGCACCATCATATAAAATGCCTTTCATAAACATTATTATATATAATTTTTAAAAAGGCAGAGCACTAAGAAGCTCCAAGGAGTAAAAACCTACTATACCAGCCATGGTAAAAATAAGTAAGACAACAACATGGTGTGTTCTGGGAAAATGTTGGCAACGCTCAAACTACAGCAGCAGAGAAAAAAGCAAACAAAAGGCACGCAGAGGAAGATAGATCAGCTCTACATGCAGCAAAGCATTCCCAGAGCCTTACTGCACAAAAAGCCAGGAAGAAGTTGGACCCAAAGCAGCACAAACAAGGCTAGCACCCTCTCCACATCTATTATTAGTTCTGAAATACTTAATAACAGCACTGGCCTCTTGCATTTTTTTAGTGCAGCTAGTATACAGTCCACAGGTATGGACTAGTGAAGGTCAGACTTCTATGCTAAGTCATGTTTGCCAAGCCATCACTAATAGGAACCTGTTTAAAACAAGGCAATACCAATATAATTTCACATGTTTGTAATAAAGAGGCCACTGTAACTAGAAGCATATGGCTGAGGCACTGTTCATGGTGATTCTCCACTTTGACCAAATCACATATTTCACATTAATCAACACAAAGTTCAGTTGTCTTGGGAAACAAAAACCTTTAGAATATTTTTTTAAGTTACTGAAAATGTGAACCCGGTGGAAAACTATGCGATCCACTCAACACAGTGAATCAAAACACGTATTATTAGTACAAAATCAGGGTAACAATTTAAAATATTTAAACAAATTGCTTATATAACTATTGTAACAGCTGAAAAAAACAAACATTAATTGTGTTTAGTGTAGAAATAAAGTTATCACATAGCTTAGTTAATGTCTTGCTGAGACTTTTTACTTTTGTTTTCTCTTTAAAATTAAGTTAATGTCTACTGTGGATAGCTATACAATTACTTATCAGTCAGCTGCAGCTTCTCTGACAAAAACACACTCCCCTTTTTTTGATAAAGGGCTCACAACTAAATTTAAAGCAGCTTATTCATCTTTAACCACAACTGATTTTTTTTTTAACAGTGGCTATATACAGTCACAGTACAAAACATCTTTTTTCATTGTATCAAAAATTTATTTTGCATCTTACCTGAGAGCCTGTTTTACAATACAATACACATGAAGTAGTTATACTGCTACTACTACAGGTCTCATGGACTCAGTAGGTGGCTGAAAACACCTCATGGCAAAAATGAGTATCATAATGATAGCCACCTATCAAATCCTCAGTAGAAGATTTCAAACAGACCTAATTTTTAAATTACCACTTCAGCATTTAAATTGTATATTGTTCTTTCACATCAAAACACTTCAGTATGCTACACAACATAAAAAGTTACTAAACCAGTTCATTAAAATCCTGATTCTGTAAATTTCACAAACAGTTAACACTGCTCACATTAATAATTGTGTCATGTGTTTGAACTGTTACGGCCTTTGTCCCACATCTTGTTAACAAAAGTTTCACTTATTTTAATTTTAAAGACTGTCTCACTAAAGCAGTCATGTCCATTTGGAGACAGAATGGGAAGAGACATAAAAGCCTGTTTCTTTAAACTGGAAAAACCTCAGCGCTTTTCCCAGGAACTAAAATACACTTGTAAATAATGTACGTATACACAGAGATAACTTTCAGCCCATGGCAAAACTACTTAATAAAAAAATTCTAAACATAGATCATACTGGGGGGAAAAAAAGAATTAGAGGTGGAATTGTTGATACAGCCTCTTACTGAGCTGAAAACTTTATTGATGCTGCTGTCCTTCCTTTACATTTCACAGTCCACTTTTATGTCATTGATTCTGTCATTTCCCTGCCTACTTCCTCATAAAATGGATCTATTCAGGCCTGCAGCAGTTCTGGATATCCTGAAGCAGAACAGTTATACTACAAGCACTGACTTTATTCCCACCCCCAGAGGAAGATCTTCTGCCCTAGGGAAGACCATTGCTTCTAGTGGGCCAGTTTGTCTTTTATTTGGCTCTTTGGGAGAGACTAACCCTTACCTTAGCCCTCAGCAAAGCAAGATGAACTACACATTTGGGTAGGGAAGGAGTTCCTACTTGTCTGAGGCAAAATTAGTTAGTGTGTAAAAGATGTTATTGTTGATCCTTTCCTCTTATCCCCCTCCCATACATCTGAGGGCGGTGAACGATGTCCGGAGCACTTTAATAAGTAAACGGCTGATGAGTGCCTGCTGGCCATACAGCAAGACGCTCACGGCAAGCACCACGCCCAGCCTGCCTAGGGCAGGCAGGGAGACAGGACAAG
>NW_010563322.1:0-3813 GCF_000687285.1 Phaethon lepturus | reverse complement strand
ACTGTACCCTCCTGCGGCTATTGTCCTGTGCCACGCGTGTCCCCAGACAGTGCCCTCCTGTGCCACCACCGTTCCTCAGGCTGTGTCCTGCCAAGTCCTGCCCGATGCTGTGAGCTTCCTCCCAGCCGTGCCCTCCTCCTGCCGTCTAATGGAGCTCTGCGCTTCCCACCACCGTTCCTCAGGCTGTGTCCTGCCAAGTCCTGCCCGATGCTGTGAGCTTCCTCCCAGCCGTCCCACGTCCGTGTCTGTTTGTCTTTCCAGCCCAGCTCATCGCCGGCCCGTCACCGGGTGTTGACTCTGCGCATTCCTCCCCAGCCGGGCCTGCCGCCGCCAGACATTAACTGGGGCTGGCACGCTGCCGTCCCCTCTCCGGGGCCACCGTGCTGGGCTTCGGCTGCTGATAACTTTGAGGACTTTGCGGGGGGGTGGGACAGGTGACCCCAGGTGACTGGCACCGCTCGGGGATTGGGGTGTGGATTAACGACAGCCCCGGCTGAGCCTGGGGATAAAAGCGTCAAGGTCTGCCCAGGTCTCAGCTCATCTTGGCTCTCCCCAGGCATCTCAGGGACCTATCCTGCACCTGCCGGCATCATGGCATCGGGGTGGTCCTGCTGGGTCCTTCTGCTGCTCCTGCCTGCCCTGGCCCATGCTGGGGGGCCTGGCCCTGTCCTTGTCAACCGCCCCTTCGTCACCATCTGGAACATCCCCACTGAGCGCTGCAGCAAGAAGTACAATGTCAACCTCAACTTGGAGATCTTTGATGTGTTGGCCAACAACGAGCAGTCCTTCATCGGGCAGGACATCACCCTCTTCTACACCAAGGAGCTGGGGCTCCTCCCTTACTACACAGCCAGTGGGGTGCCGGTGAATGGGGGGCTCCCCCAAAACACCAGCCTGCAGGCCCACCTCCACCAGGCCATCCGGGACATCGAGGCCACCCTGCCCAGCCCTGCCTACGATGGGCTGGCTGTCATCGACTGGGAGAAGTGGCGCCCCCTGTGGATCCGCAACTGGGCCTCCATGGACATCTACCAGCACAAGTCGGAGGAGCTGGTGCGTCAGCAGCACCCTCAGTGGCCCCCCAAGCTGGTGAAGCAGGTAGCCAAGCAGCAGTTTGAGCAGAGCGCTCGCAAATTCATGGAGCAGACCCTGGAGCTGGGCAAGACCCTCCGTCCCGATGGCTACTGGGGTTTCTATGGCTTCCCCAACTGCTACAATAACAACTTCAATAGCCTGCCCTACACTGGGACGTGCCCAGTGGTGGAGCAGCAGAGGAACAAGGAGCTGTGGTGGCTCTGGGAGAGCAGCCGGGCGCTCTACCCCAGCATCTACCTGCCCCCCCGTTTCAACGGCACCAACAAAGCGCTTCCTTACGTCCGGCACCGCGTGGCTGAGGCCTTTGCTGTCCAGCGTGGCGTCCTCGACAACGGCATCCCTGTCCTGCCCTACTCCCAGATCGCCTTCGACTGCACTGTTGACTTCCTCTCCCAGGTGATGGGGACGTGGGGATGGTGGGCACCTCTCGGGCTGATGGGTTGGCATTGGGGAGTCTTTAGCACTGCCAGGGTGTTGTAAGGGCTTTGTGCACCGTTGACTTCTCCTCTCCCCTTGGGTGCAGGAGGACTTGATGAACACCATCGGGGAGAGCGCAGCTCAGGGCGCTGCCGGCATCGTCCTCTGGGGCAGCCTCAACTACAGCACCTCTAAGGTAAGTGCGGTGGGTGGCACCCCCTGTTCCCTGGCCACGCAGGGCTGTGACGCTGAGTGCCATTGCAGGAGATGTGCCTGAGGCTGAAGGACTATGTGGAGGGGCCCCTGGGCCATTACATTGTCAACGTGACAGCCAGCGCCGATCTGTGCAGCCAGAGCCTGTGCTCTGGCCGGGGCCGCTGCGTGCGCCAGAAGAACAAGCACGGCTTCCTCCACCTCGACCCCTTCCGCTTCGCCATCGACCTGCAAGCCGGCAAGCCCTGGCTGGTGGCACAGAGCCTGGAGGCCAGTGACGACTTCTCCCGGCTGGCCGAGGAGTTCAGCTGTCAGTGCTATGACAAGTGGCAGGGACCCCGCTGTGACACCCAGGGCTTCACTGAGTGAGCTTCCCCACCATGCTGGGGACACCAGGATGGGCAGGGTGACACCACCCCGTGCCCCAGCACCCTTGCCATGGGGTTGGGAACCTGACCACAGGGCTGCTAATAAAACCGGTAGGCACCTGCAAATGACTCCTTGTCTTCTGCCACGGCACATTTTGGGGTGGGAGGGTCCCCCAGTGACACTGGCGGTGCCTTGGGATGCTGCCAAGGGCTGTGCCAGGGGGTCTGGGAGTGTAACACCTCGGAGAAGCCATAACAAAAAGGGGAAAATTTATGGGAAAAGACATAGGAAGGGGGATAATGGGGGAAGAGGATGAGAAAAGGGGGAATAATGGGGAGCAGCCAGAGAGCGGAGGCAATAGGGGTGAAAAGACATGCCTTTGTGGCTGTGGGAGTGTGGGCCCCCCAGTCCCTCACTAGGCACAGAGGGCTATGGTGTGAAATCAGTGCCCTCACTTTGATTTTCTTCTAGATGACTATATGCAAACCAGTACAGCCCTTGAATGATATGAAAGCACCAATTTCTGTAACCCAGGCTGCTGACTCAGTAATACCTATTTTAAAGCAACCGGGAGAAAGCATGAGATGGACCACTGCTTCCTTGGTCCAGCTTAGATGAAGATGTTGGCATCTGCATCTGGAAGTTCAATTTTGGGTGGGGGAAAACACATACTCAGTTTTCTGATCTTAGGCCCTAATTTGGGCAATCTCTCCATGATGGGGTTGTGCTGCGTAGCACTGCATGTTTCACTTACAAACTTCCACCCTTATTTCTTATGCTAGTAATGTAAGCCACTGCAAAGCATGGACTATCCACTGTATTATGTGTGACAAGCCAGCTCTTGCCAAGAAATTAACCCCCTGCTCTGTTGGAAAGGAAGGACAGCATGAAGCAGCATCTAGTTTAGATGCTTCAGTTAAATCTTCTTTGCTAAACTGGGCCTTGGTAAATGCTGTTACCAGAGGTTCTTCCTTCAGTCGTGGGGTGATGGGTTGTCTCCTCCTGGTAGAAGCTGAGCCATGGCTCTATGGCCCAGCTGTGTCACCCGAAGGGTCCCAGGACTTGTGAGGTCCTGGCCTCCTGGCATGGCCTTGGAAGATTGTCTCTGCAGAAGAGAGGTCTTCTCATTCATAGTTGTCATGGGGAAGAGTATCCCCACCGTGTGCACCATGCAACCCTCATTCTGGCTTTTGCTCTACAGTGCTAAGAAAGCATGTTGGGATGGGATAAGAAATGGTTAAACTGGTGGCAGATCAGTTGCTTCTGCATGGTGCTTGGGTGGTGAACTAAGAACTCAGCCTGGGGTTATGCTGTGCAGAGAGAGGAGAGGGCAACTGGAAAAGCTTTATTGTTCTAACAGTTTATTACCAACTCTACTAGGCTCAGTTTCTTACCAACTCTACTAAGCTCTATCTATTAACAACACTATTAACTAGACACTAGTGGCTTGCTGCCGACTCCCCGTGCCCTCTCTAGGCTGTGCCGTGCTGGGGTCCGTCTGCAGCCTTGGGGCTGCAGGTGCAGGTGGGGCAGTGGGGGACTGTTGGACTTTGGCCATGGCCTGCCCATGGCCCCAGCAGAGCTGAGGCTGCTGCCAGCACGGGCACTGCAAACTGCGGAGGAGCATGAGCAGCGCGCTGGAGGCCGTGCGGGGTCTGAAGGAGGAAGAGGGCCAGAGGGGTGAAGCCCTCGCTGCCCACTGCTCCGGCGGGCTGTCGA
>NW_010563321.1:0-701 GCF_000687285.1 Phaethon lepturus | reverse complement strand
TTCTGCCACTCATTCCCAGTTGGGCTCACTTGGGCCTCTGATAGAGTCAGCTGTTTGGATCGCCCTGTCACTCAGTGATCACCCACAGGTGGGTTCTGCCCCTTTATGGCTTGATGGCATGAGGGTACGCTGTGCACCGGTGTCCCCTAAAGCCTTATACTCGTGTGGCTCTGATGTGCCTAGCCATCGAATCCACACAGTCCAATAAACTCGGTTGTCCCTTTTTCCCGCCTGGCTGGAGGCAGGGCCCCTCTAGTCCTCGTCATAGTATTCGCTGCTCACTTGTAAATATGAATCTGAAGTCCCTTCATTATGGGGACTCACATACCCTTGCCTCTAGGGTGAAAATAGATTTTCCATCCCACTTCTTCATGTCCTCTCTGTGGTGACGCAGGTAAAACCACAGGGTGGCCCGTCATGTATACCCTCTATATCCCCTCTCTTGAGCAGAAGCAGAGCGACACTTACTCCTAATAGCTGAGATACTGGTTTGTACAGGTAGGGAGCAGAACATATCCTCTTTGAATAGCTGGATTTCCCAGGACAGTTTCTCGGCCATCATGTCTAGCAGTTTCTCCACAGCCAAGATGCAAGCCCATAGGGAGGAAGAGACACTCTCTTCGTATTGCTGGAGTTCACCAGCCATTTCATCCACCATTTGACCTTCTCCCTCTTTCCAGGTCATTACTGCCAATGAGTTG
>NW_010563320.1:25174-30853 GCF_000687285.1 Phaethon lepturus | reverse complement strand
GGAGACCTGAAAAGGGGTTCATACCTGTTTTGTCCTAATGCACATGCTGGTGAGACGGTCCTTGATTTGGGCAGGGGAACCGAAGGCAGCCAAACGTGATGCTGCCGCATGACTGTCTCGCGTGCCACTCTCCCATACAAGCCGGGCAGGAGCCCAGCCAGCACAGTGAGCCAGATACACTTTAGGCAGATTTTTGACCTTTCCCTGTAATTATCTTTTTTCTTTTTTTTCCCCTTGCAACACACAGAGCTAGCTCTAGGTCCATATCACTTCGTTCATCCATACCTTTTACACAGACTATCTACTAGAGCAAAAACAACACTGAGACTGTCTATAAACGATTATTTCACTTTCTCCAGATCTGTTCCCTGCCTTCATACCACTGGTGTAACACACAGATCCAAACCCACAAGTCCTATTTTGCCAGCCCCCATGAGATAAACCTCTCATTTCCCGCATGCCTCTGACCCCCCCGGCAGCCCGTGCTCAGGCTCTCGGGTAATTCTGCAGGGGCTGTTGTGGACGGGCACACGCTGGCTCCGCTCTGTGGGCACGGGCTCCGGGCAGGGCTAATTATTCCGGTGGCGACAGCACAGTTCAGAGCAGCAGGAGGCTGGAGTACAGCAGAGCCAACGCCGGTCCTTGTGCCAAAATCCTCATGCTTGCACCTTTCCCCACCTTCGCTACATTTAATGCATTTTAAGCGCTTGACTACCTGGGAAGGCACCTCCTCTGAGGTCCCTGGGGAGGTCTCTTCTGGGGCTGAATTTATTGGGGAAAAAGAGGAGAAACGGTGCTGAGTCTGGATTTTAGGCAGTACCTTCTCCATGCTGAAGAGATACAGGGGAGAAAGAAACCAGGCTCAAACCGCACCATGGAGCCATGCCAAGAAAGTGTCGGCTCGCGTTTTGGCGGTTAGTCCAAGCCTTGCTGGCAATTTATGATGTACTTTGCCTCGCTGTAACCCCTTCCCTGCTGGGCTACGCTGAGCAGTAGGTTTGCTGGGAGCACCAGCATTGAAAAGAAATTCAGTGCTCCAAAATTGTACGCCCAGGCTGTGAAACACCCCGCAAGCAGTCACTGTAGCTCTGAGGCTCCGACAGCACTTTTAACGGCATAAATCAGCATTTCCCAATCCCTCCGTATTGCTCTTGGTACGTAAGGTATGATGATAGCATGGGAAGCATTTCTAAATCCTCGTTCAGGAAAATACCAGCCAGTACATCCTACCAAGCAGGCGCTAATGTCACTTCAAACATTTTCAGTTAAACAGATCCACAGTCTTGCAATCCCCAACATGAGAAATACTGCACCAGGGCGTGTGCTGAACAGTGAGCCAAATCTGCAACGGGCAGGAATAGGAGAAAGAAAGAGAAAGAGGCGGCTGACACTAGCTAGCAACTGCTGAGAGCTGGGAATCGGAAACTGAGTACAGGCAAAAGTCTTTGCTCTAAATTAAACTAACATTGGAAGCAGCGACTTTGCGTTAAGAAATCCCCAGAGGAGTATCTCATTGAACAAAAATAGGTGAACAAAAATACGTAAACAAAGAAATGACACAAATATAGAAGTTAGAAATAAAATCAGCGAAAAAAGCTACACATTTATACCCAGGAGCTCAACTACCTGTATCCTGCCCAGGAGACCACTCTTAAGGACGTAAGAGCCTCTTCCCCACCTATGATGAAGAGCTGCATCTCATGATCCAGTCTCAACCGCGTCCCACCTGCGCGCAGTGGTGGCAGTGCCAGTCCTGGAGGTGACAGAGAGGAGCCTTCAGCACAGGACACCCCGAGCATACTTCTGGGCAACCTCTTCTCACCTAAGGCTACTCTCTGGGCAGGGCTGGATGGGTTTCCCACTTGCCTGTGCTTCCCAGCACCAGCGGAGCTTCCTTTGAAGCGGAGCACACAGGCAGGGCAGCGCGGCTCAGCCCTGCTGCGTTCACCCAGACATCTGCGATCACTATGGGAGACTTAAGAGCATCTGCTTAAAATAGTTGGTAGTAAAGAGAAAATGTGCTGAATGCACAGAGGTCACCTGCATGACCTGTTTATCTTACCAAGGGTTTCTCTGACTTCTGTGTAGGCACCTATCTGAGTGTCTGGAAGAGCTGCCCAAACCCCTGGTCTGCCTAACTCAGTCCATTCATCCCACTCTTTCTCTTCCCTTGCCCCAGAACAGAAGTGCTGTGGGAGAGCTGTAGGTTTTGCTTTGACCCCGCTGAATCTGCTTGATGTGTTGCTGCTTTCCACCAGCTTGACAAGTAATCTGGGTGTAGGACTAGCCCTGGTACCCTGTCTGAAGTCCCAGCAGAGCACATCGCCGAGTGGGACTCCCTGGCTCGTCAGGGCATCTTGTGGTGACAGTGGGCGTCTCGTGGTGAAAGCAAGCAGCTTTGCTCCACAGGAAGGGAGAGCTGCTATATGGATGTATAGGCCACATCAACAGGGAACACCTAAAGGAAAATCGGACAAAATGCAGTATCTGCCTTTAAAGATGTTACTTTGCATCCCCTGCCACGCGTTCCCGTAACAACAGAGCCACGTTACACACCTTTGTGGTTTCAGCTGCAGCCCCCCAGCTGCCCCCTTCGCGCCGGGGTGGCATGTCACACTGTCTCCCCGCCCATGCACGCCAGGCCTGGACGCCCTCCGGCACGCGGGAGATGGTCCCGGGGAACGCTGGCTGCCTCCTCCCTGGCTCCTTCCTCCACACTGCACATCGTCCTCCTTTTTCCTCACTTACGCCTTAAGTCTCATCAATCTGATCCTCAGCCCTAGGGACAAGCGGGTCATGCAGTGAGCGTGTGAAGAAGACCCAACGTGAACAACATAGATGGGTATGCAAAGGCAAGGTGAGCGACAGTGCAGGTATGACCCAGACCCATCCTGCAGCCTTCCCTGTATGGACATAAGGAGGCACTCCGGGGATCCCAGGGGGTATTTTTATTTTTATTTTGCAGTGGGAGCCAAAAACCTCTTCATTTTGAGAAGCTTCAAACATTGATTGGATATGGCTGATCCTTCCATCAGCTGGTGCAGTGCCACCAGATGAATAAATCTTGCATGCATCTGTAATTACTGCTTAGCTTGTGTTTAAATGCAGCGTCACTGATCTGCAGAACTCATCAAAATCCATATAGGAATGCATGAATTTAAATTGGATGGAACAGAAAAGTACATGACAACACCCATTTTCGGCCTTCTTTGTTGACAAAAAAAAAAAGTGTTTATTTACCTCTATTCAAATTCTTGGGTTAACTTACAGTTTAATCATCAATTGTAACACCATTTTATAGGCTGCTCTTTATGTAGGGAATGTATTTCTTTCTTATAATAGGCCAGCAAAGTTCTGCCAGCCTTGCAGTATCTTCCTCTATGGGGGAAAAATCCCTATTAAAAGCATGGAGGAGTATTGCTTAAGGGCTATCAAACTCGGTACGGAAAGGTCTTGTGGTTAAAGCTCCTGACTGCGCTTTAGGGAACCCAAACTGACTTCCGAGCGCCACCACAGACTTCCTGTCATGTCCTCAGGCGATTCATCTATCCCCTTAATACTTATATTCCTCCTAAAGTAAGTGTGATTAATAACATTTCCCTACTCCAGTGAGAGGTTGGGAGGACACATCAATCATGCTTAGCAAGAGTTGAGGTGCTCCAGCAGCAGAGAGCACAGAAACGTGGGCTGGGCAAGGACAATGCTAGTGCTAACCAGCCATCTGCTCGAGATGCTCTCCTTCCCTTCTGCATCCAAGAGGAAGCTCAGCAAAAGCATTTATTGGCAATAAAGTCCACGTTGTCTGGTAGAAATCCTGATGTTTTCCAGACCTAATGCTGCTCTGGGCCAGCTCCATCCTCCCACTGGAAGTGAAGTGCTCCTGGGTTTGTTCAAACTTCTCCCACCAAGCAGGCAGGGGTTCCTCATCTGCCCACCTGGCTTACTGCAGCACCTTGGCCCTCGGCTCACTCCCAAGAGACATGTTCACTGGCAGGTCCATGGGCAGACAGCAGAGGCTGTCTTTCTCATTATAAAGCCTGCTTCTGGCAGGGACGTGTCCCCAGGGCACGGGGGAAAGTCTCTGCACAGCCCTCAAATGTAGAGACAGTAGCTGTCCCCAGCCCTCATGGAGGAACATGCCTTGGAGCTGGTGTCCTCAGCTCATCTCCCACACCAACTGTGTGGTGGGGCTGCCCCATACGGAGTATCCCAAGCTGATTGTATCATACACGCATCCCTGATGCAGCTTCAGCTGAACGCAGGGATCAGCCCACTCCTGCCGAGACCTGGGAGCAACTCAAACCACTGCTAGGTGGGCTGCAGGAGCCTAACCTTCCAGGGGTGGTTGTCTGGCCACAAGAGGCTGCCACTACAGGCCTCTGTGAGGTTGCTCATGCCCGTAAGAGAGAGAGAAAGGAAAAGTGGGTGGTCAGCAAGACATCTCACCAGATCAGCCTGGCCCAGGTGAGAGCCTTCCCCGGTGGGAACCACGGAGCTATTTTAATACACAGCAAACAAATCTCCTAACAACGATTCGGCTGAACGTTTTCTGAAGGGATGAGAAACTCCATGAATTTTCCTTTACGTGTTTCTGCTGCTGGATCCGTCCTGGACTGAAACCAGAACGCTGCAATACCGCAAGCAAAGCTGTTCTCGGGAGAGCCTCAGCCTGACAGCTGCTGAGAAGGACCAGAAAGTCCATTTGCATAGTGCAGATTTTACACGCCCAGGAGATCCACCTATATCTGAGATAACTAAGACAGTTTTAGTGTGCAGCCAAGGGTAAAATTTCCAGGTTTTGCTTTTGCTAGCTGTGGGTCATATCTATCCACGGCAGAGCACTGGCTGGTTTTGGTACCCACGGTTTCTGGCAGGGATGCTTAAGTGGGCTTTGAAAGCAGAAATCCCTGTAGCTTGCTAATAGGTCAGGAAGATGGACAGATGAGAAGATCCAGAAACATGATTCCCACTCCATCACCAGCAACCCATCTTCCTCAGCACAGTGCGTGTATAAATGAGGCCTGTAATTGAAGTCAGCTCCCAACAGACCCACCCCACTCTTCGTAATTGTGCCGTCATCCAGCTATGGGCATCCTCTATCTCCTTGATACGAGAGCGCAGATCTCATTAACTAATGCTTTCCTGCGTAGCATTAGACCTAAATCCCTCGCCAATGCTATCCCTGCCGCAGATGGACACCTAGCACTACAAAACCACTGCAGCTATATCTATTTTTTTCCTTCCAGCTTAAAAATGGAGATGTTAATGCTACTTCCCCTACTGCCACAAGTGTTTAAATAGATGTCCTGGGCTTTCGTGCACAGGCTGATGAACCTCCCTGACCAGTGGCTGATCGAAAGGTTAAAGTCCACGGGACTGGATTCACCGCAGATGGACACCTAGCACTACAAAACCACTGCAGCTATATCTATTTTTTTCCTTCCAGCTTAAAAATGGAGATGTTAATGCTACTTCCCCTACTGCCACAAGTGTTTAAATAGATGTCCTGGGCTTTCGTGCACAGGCTGATGAACCTCCCTGACCAGTGGCTGATCGAAAGGTTAAAGTCCACGGGACTGGATTCACCTGCGGTCACAGCTGCTTGCTTTCCAGGCTTGGAGTAATTAGCTCACAAGATCACCTTGGGGCCAAATGAAATCAGCCGCCGTGGGATGTAAG